>NW_014577923.1:107242-115078 GCF_000485595.1 Priapulus caudatus
CATTACATTACATTACATTACATTACATTACATTACATTACATTACATTACATTACATTACATTACATTACATTACATTACATTACATTACATTACATTACATTACATTACATTACATTACATTACATTACACTACATCACACATCTTACTAGCATAAATATTATGTTGTTGCGTCAACAATGTTAAAGAGCTATACATCACGTCCTCGATCCTCACAACTGCGCTCATTGTCGTGGAGGGGGCCATCTTTAATGACGTCACGCAATCATCGGCACAGCTCTGGACCTGTGCTGCAATGCTGTGTTTGCGTTGTATACGTTATGGCAGTGCTGCAATGCTACGTTTGTGTGTTTCATTACGTTAGGTGACTGGTGCGTGCCGGCCACGGACTGCCCCTGCACGAAGGAAGGTGTCAAGTTCAACCCAGGAGACATGCTGTTGGAGGATTGCAAGAACTGGTGAGATATTTGCAGCTACTACACTCAGCTTACTAGCCATACGTATTGTATAGTAACAATACTTGTAATAGTAATAATCACATATAATATAATATACAAAGTAATTGGTACACATATTCTAATATAATAATAAAACAATTATAATAATAATAATAATAATTTATTTATATATGATGACTAATAATAACATGATAACAAGATAATTTCACATTCCCTGTAACGCAATAAATGCGTAAACAAACAAATTGAATATTACAACGCAAGTTCCGAAGCGTAATAAACGCGTACATCACAGAAAATGCAAAGCATATTTTCTTCCTAGAACGTGGGTCAATGCATGCGTCATTGACAAATGCGTCATTTAACGTGCGTCATTGAATGTGCGTCAATGCCAAATTCTTCCGTTCCGTACTGCCAAATTAAACAAACGATGAACACAATATTATACCAACAAGCAGAACTAACATTTACAAAAATGACAAACGATGTTTAGTAAAGGGCCTGCATGCACGCATATCTTGCAGCACGTGTATCGATGGTAAGTTCTCGTGCGCCGTATTGGACGACACCTGCCCAGAGCTGACGACGTGTGGGGTCGGAATGTTCGCCTGCGACACGGGCAGATGTATACCGGACGGATGGCGGTGTGATGGCGGCCATGATTGCAAGGATGGTTCAGACGAAAAGGATTGCGGTACGCGGGGGAAGGCCTAGCCGTTAACTTATGTTGTAACGTTAACCCTTTGATCTCTGACTCTTTCTCTCTCTCTCTCTCTCCCTCGTTCTTTCTTTCTTTCTTTCTCTCTCCCTCTCACTCGCGCTCTCTCTCTTTCTCAATTTCGTCATCTACCTCTCTCTCGCTCTCACTCTCTGCCCTACCACTCTGTCCCTCTATCCCTCTATCGCTCTATCTATCTCCCTCCACTTCATACCCCTTTCTGTCTGTCTGCCACCCTCTTTCTTTCTATCTCTCACACACTCCGGACCGCCGCTATATCTCCTCCCCCTCTCTCAACCCAAGCCGCTACTGTGTTGTATATCAACATCCCCGAGGTGGTAGAGGCTCCTAATCCAGAAAAATTCACCCCAGCCCCAACCTGCATCCACTAGCATAGTAACGGGGTAACACCTCCATTTTCATTTACGTTGTACATAGTGTTACACTACACGTATTATTATCTTACACGTGTGTGTTAACACATTGCGTTACACTACACGTATAATTATCTTGCACGTGTGTGTTAACACATTGCGTACCACTACATGTATTATTACCTTATACGTGCGTGATTATATATTACGTGCTAAATTCGTCCTTCTCTCCCGTGTTGTAGGCTGCAGGGAACATGATGTGTCAACCGCTCTCACTTTCTACCCTACCCCCTGTCTCTCTATCGCTCTCTCTCTCTCTCCTCTCTCTCTCTCTCTCGCTCTCTCTCTCGCTCTCTCTCTCTCTCTCTCTCTCCCTCTCTCTCTCTCTCTCACTACCCCTCTTATCCTCTTCTGTCTGTCTGTCCCCTTCCTTCTTCAACATTATATATTCATTAACCCCCTCTTTTGCCTCCGTGCACTGCAGGCAGCATGATGTGCCAGCCGGAGCAATTTCACTGCACGAAGACGAGCGAGTGCATTAACTCCACGCTTCGCTGCGACGGAATTCCGGATTGCATCGACCGATCCGACGAGGTCGACTGTGGTAAGCGACGGCCGTGACGTCATCGTGACGTGGATAACGTCATCACTTATCCTAGACGGTCGCCACACGTCCGCGTGGCTGAGCCCCCGGGGATGGGCCTCTCAGCTGAGTTGCTGATTCGTAAAGACTTGAGGAGTCGCGTCTATCTGTATTCCAGCATAAATAAATGCCAGCAGATAGCTGGTTTGTGGCAGTACCAATATATATATATATATAATTTATACTGTCATCAAATATATATATATATATTATATATATATATTATATATATATATTATATAAGCACATAACAGATAACATAACAGAGTACATAATAGGAGTGTTAACATGTGCTTTATATTACGAGATTCAAACCGATTCACCTTTGCCAGCACGTCGCCAGGTTTCGACACCTACGATATCTATACCACTTCAACTATTGGCCCGCAGTAGTTACCAGTTTGCGTTACTCCAGGATATCTAAACCGATTCGCATTTGCCAGCAGTAGCAGTTTTTTTAACACCTGCGACATATCAAACCGGTTCACAAACTACCAAGCAGTTATCAGGCTGACACCATATACAATATCAGGGGTATATATAATGACAAATTATTTTTTATTATTAACCCACTGAAATTTTTTATTATTAATCCTGAATTTGTCATTATTAACCCCGACGATATCTAAAGCACCTTTTTTGTCTCATCTCCTTCTCGCCTCAGGTCGGCTATGTGCACTAGGATGATTCACCTGTGAGAGCGTCGCTGGTATCCCGCTCATACAGGTTGTGGACGAGAGTTCGACTGCGGGGCGATGGACGATAGCGACGAGAAAAGCTGTGGTAGGTCGAAACGCCCGATGGCGTTCTCTCTCCCGCAAGCAACGATGGGGATTCTTCTTACCGGATATATATATATAATATATAATATATATATATTATATATATATATATATTATCGCACCGGTGTGCTCTTACTCCTTATTCGCAGACAATAATAATGTTTGTGTTACAATATATCAGGAGTTAATAATGACAATTTGTCATTATTGACTCCTGATTATATTATGTTATATAATATAATCAATATAATATTATATTATATTATATTATATAATATAATATATAATTAATTATTAATCGCGACAGTAATAACGTAATAATATTGAACCAATACGCGCTATGTTCGCTGGTGCCGCGCGCGCACTACGAATTCTCAACTCTCTCTCTATCTCTCTCTCTCTCCACCGCCACTGTCTTGCAGAGGAGTGCACGACGCTTGCGTGAGTACAACTGCGGCGGTAGAGGCATGCTGCATGCTCGTGTCGGAGGTGTGTGACGGACACGACGACTGCGGTGACGGCTCAGACGGAGGAGGACTGCGTAAAAAAAAAGCTAACGCTGCCTCATGCTCGCGCGCCTATAACCACGCACGGTGTGTGGTCGTGTTGTAGTTCGTACGGTCTCATACTAGCGGAGGGCAGTTCATCGCGCGCGCTAACCCAACGTTACGCGTGTGTGTGCGTGTCTGTAGTTCGTACGGTCTCATACTAGGCGAGGGCAAGTTCATGCGCGCGCCAAACGGCACGGCTACTCGGTGTGCGTCGTGTTGTAGTTCGCTAACGGTATTCATACTAGGGAGGGCAAGTTGATTGCGCGGCCCAAACCAAGCTACGGTGTGTGTGTTACGCGGTGGACCTCGCGTACACCAGCGCGACGTGACTATTTGCCTTTAGCGTTTGGTAGTAGATTCTTGTTAATGAAATAGAATTCAGATGATATCGATGATTACTGCCGAAACCCCTGGCTTCAAGAGTATTAGTTATATTACGGACACACACGCACGAGCACAGAGCACACCAGACCACGCAGCAGTAGACGACACAGATGACACACCCAGACGACACACAGATGCACACCAGCGATTCACACGCACACGATACCACACGCACACACTACGCGCACGCACACGCACGACGCACACACACGCGCACACATACACACGCGACGACACACATCACCACGCACACACGCATCGCACGCCACGCACGCACGCACACGCGTAG
Source organism: Priapulus caudatus (assembly GCF_000485595.1). Taxonomy (NCBI): domain Eukaryota; kingdom Metazoa; phylum Priapulida; class Priapulimorpha; order Priapulimorphida; family Priapulidae; genus Priapulus; species Priapulus caudatus. Next base: position 111,443 of record NW_014577923.1, read on the forward strand.
ACACATGCGCATACACACACACACGCACGCGCAACGCCGCACACACAGACAGCAAAACACCATGCACACACACACGCACGCACGCGCACGAGTACGCGCAACATACACACGCATGCCTGCACGCATGCACGCACACACACACAGCACACACATACACACACACACACACACACACACACACACACTACACACACACCACACACAACACTCACCAGCAACACATGCACAACACTTGATGCTTGATACCAATATCTAGTAACGGCCGCTCGTACGTACGGAACAGCGCTATAATACTTGATTCGTTTCAGATTGTACCTGTTCCAACACGGAGTTCACCTGTGGAAATTGCACCTGCATACCGCTGTGGGAAGTATGTGACGGAATCCACCAATGCGACAACGACGAAGTATATTGCGGTAAGACAGCCCTGCTATCACCCCCTCCCCAACACACAGACACACACACACAGACGCACACACACACACGCGCGCGCGCGAGCACACACACACACACACACGCGCACGCACGCACACATGCACATTCATACATACACACACACTGCGCGCGCGCGCTGCGCACACACACAACACACACATCACACACCACGCACGGCACGCACCGCGCACGCACGCACGCACACACACACACACACACACACACACCTTCACCTTTACCCGCATAAACGCCGTGCGATTACCAAGCGAACCTGAAACTCGCCGATGCTTCTACGAATAACCCAACGGACGTGAAGCCCTTAAAAACGCGTTCGCACCGTTTACACGTCACATAATCACGTTAATTCTCGTGTAATAAAATCCATCAACGAAACCGTGGGTCCCGTTGTACACGAAATGTCAAAAATAATTTGACAGTCATCACGCGCCACAGCTAGGATGGCTTAGTGTTCGGGCAACACTATAGGTGCGCGACCGGTGCTACACAGGTGTAAAGTTTAATATTTCCAATATAGACTTGTATTGTTATTTTACGACGCTTTATTCGTCTGTTCGCAGCCCTTCTGCCTACCATTTCTTTACTACTAATACTCTCTTGCTCCATTCTGTTTACGTTTACTCTCTTGCTATCAATTCTCTGTACTATTACTCTCTGCCTACCTTCTCTTACTATTACTCTCTGCTATCATCTCTTACTATTTACTCTCTTGCTATCATTTCTCTTTACTATTACTCTCTTGCATCATCTCTTACTATTACCTCTTGCTATCATTATCTTAACTATTGCTCTCTTGCTATCATTCTCTTACTATTTACTTCTTCTATCATTCTCTACTATTACTCTCTTTTTTGTGTGTTGCTATCATTCTGCTTACTTATTACTCTCTGCTATCATTCTCTTACTATTACTCTCTTGCCTATCATTATTTACTATACTTCTCTTCTATCCATTCTTTACTATTACTCTCTTGCTATCATTTTCTTAGTATTACTCTCTGCTATCATTCTTTACTATTACTCTCTTGCATCATTCTCTTACTATTAACTCTTGCTTGCTATCATTCTCTTAACTATTACTCTCTTGCTACCATTTCTCTTACTATTACTCTCTTGCTACCCATTCTCTTACTATTACTCTACTTGCCTATCATTAGTCTTACTATTACTCTCTTGCTACCATCTCTCTTACTATTACTCTCTGCTACCATTCTCTTACTATATACTTCTCTTGCTATCATATCTACTATTACGTCTTGCTACCATTTAATCTTACTATTACTCTCTTCTATCATTCTCTTACATTACTCTCTTGCTAATCATTATCTTATTATACCTCTCTTGCTACCATTATCTTACTATTACTCTTCTTGGTGATATCATTATCTTTACTATACTCTTTGCCTATCATTCTCTTACTATTACTTCTTGCCTATCATTCTCTTACTATTACTCTCCTGGACCATCTCTTACTATTACTCTGCTTGCCTTCATTATCTTTACTGATTACTCTGCTTGCTACCATTCTCTTACTATTACTCTCTTGCTATCATTATCTACTATTACTTTCTGTACAGTTCTCTTACTATACTCTCTTGCTACATTCTCTTACTATTACTCTCTATGCTACCATTCATCTTACTATTACCTCTTGCTATCATTCTCTTACTATTACTCTCTGCTATCTTATCTTACTATGTTACTCTCTTGCTCCATTATTCTTACCTATTACTCTCTTGCTATCATTCTCTTTACTATTACTCTCTTGCTACCATTCTCTTACTATTACCTCTCTTCCTATCATCTCTTACATTACTCTCTTGCTATCATTATCTTACTATTACTCTCTTGCGACCATATCTTTACTATTACTTCTCTTGCTACCGATTCTCTTACTATTACTCTCTTCTATATTCTCTTACTATTACTCTCTTGCTATCATCTCTTACTAATACTCTCTTGCATTTACCATTCTCTTACTATTAATCTCTTGCTATCACTATCTTACTATTACTCTCTGCTACATCTCTTACTATTACTCTCTTGCTTATCATTCTCTTGACTATTATCTTCTTGCTATCATTATCTTACTATTATCTCTCTGCTACCATTATCTTTACTATTACTCTCTCTGTATTCATTCCTTACTATTACTCTCTTGCTACATCTCTCTTACTATTACTCTCTTGCTATCATTATCTTACTATTACTCTCTTGCTATCATTATCTTACTATTACTCTCTTGCTACCATTCTCTTACTATTACTCTCTTGCTATCATTCTCTTACTATTACTCTCTTGCTATCATTCTCTTACTATTACTCTCTTGCTACCATTCTCTTACTATTACTCTCTTGCTATCATTCTCTTGCTATCATTCTATTGCAGGATCGTGCGATTTCGGGCATTTCGCCTGCGACGACGGCAAGTGTCTGGATGGAGAACAGCGATGCGATGGCGTTCGCGACTGCAAAGATGGTCTAGACGAAAAGGGATGTGCAGGTAAGGTTCGACGAGCTAACATCCCCCCCCCCAGCTACGTACGCTCTCCCTTATAGAAATGATCTCCTCGATGCACGCTTTTGTCCCTTCCAGACATATTACGGTTACCGAGAAATACACAAAACGGTTACAGATTTACAGTTGTCGCCGACAAATGCATAAAATAGAAAACAGCTCGTACAGCGAAATCGAAACCCCGCGTCTATTCCGCCTTTAGGATTTAGCCTTGGAAATTCGATATTCGCCTTGGAAATTTAGAAGAATTCCATCGCCCATGATTCGCACAGAACACGAGTCGGTCTAGAATAATGTTATATCTTGATGATATCTGTAGAATAACCTCTTTCGCGGGTTGAGCACTATATCACCTACGAACTCCTAGACACGCTATTGTATCTCATCGCAATATAATAGTATCTCATTGCAATATAATTGTATCTCATTGCAATATAATTGTATCTCATCGCAACATAATTGTATCTCGTCGCAATATAATTGTATCTCGTCGCAATATATTTGTATCTCCTTGCAATATAATTGTATGTCATCGCAATATAATTGTATCTCGTCGCAATATATTTGTATCTCCTTGCAATATAATTGTATGTCATCGCAATATAATTGTATCTCGTCGCAATATATTTGTATCTCCTTGCAATATAATTGTATGTCATCGCAATAT
>NW_014577923.1:115088-122341 GCF_000485595.1 Priapulus caudatus
ACTGGGACGGGCCTAATTAGGCTCGGGCCAAAAATGTCCGTGTGAACGCGCCTATTGTGATCGCAACACAAGAAATTGACATACAACCGTCCGTTGCTAAATATTGGCGCCCCTATAGCTTCAAAAGTTGTCTGAACACGTCTACGCAATGGTGGTAAATTGTGCGAATTCAGCTCGTGCAAGATTACGATTTACAGCAATACGCTAGCAAATATATGTAAACGAATATCAATACCACGAAGGTGAGTGATTAGTGGTCATAATAAGCTGAGGAACGTATACACTTGCTTCTTTATTGGTGGTAAATTTTGATGAGAAAAATCGATTAAAAATGCGGGAATCGGTTGTCTCACTCTTGTTATTTATCTACTCTTGGTCTTGTCTATATATATGAAATTGTTCAGCCGAATTAGTTCGTACTCGCATAACTAGAGAACTCCGCAGCCTAGAGGAAAACTAAAGATATTTTCAGAATCAGGACGTTTGAGAAGTGGTTCTGGCTGAAACAAAAATTTTAAAAAGTTTAAAAGTTTAAAATTTATAAAAATTCTATTCATCAATAGATGACGGCGGTGCGTACAGATCAAAGTGGCTACGTCACGAATTCTCTATGGTAAAATGTGTAAAATTTTTGTTGCCATTTTTTTACATTAAAAGTAAGAACTAACGGGACTAAACGTATCGTCAAATTCGCACCTGATAAGATTGTTTCTCAACTAGCAAAAAATCCAAAAAACCTGGACGATTTGATATTAGTGTTCATAACATTAATTGCTTGCTATGGGTATCAACGAACAATATAGTAAAATAAGAAGTATAATGCAGCAATTTAACCATAAAAAGTGAACAGAATCACTTACATTTTGTGAAAAGGTAGTTTTTTTACCATTTACGGTGACGTAATCACTTTAACATCACGTACGTGTAAACCCATGGGTATACTCTTAACGGCACAGTGGCCTAATTGCTAGAACACACGTCTCCTACACCGGGATTCCGGGTTGGAGTCCCAGCTGGGGAACATATTTTTCCCTTTTTTCCTTTTTTTCCCTCTTTAGTATGTATTATTTTTAATTTCTTACTTTTTAATTTTAATTTTTTATATTTAATGTCTTTTATCTTTTGATGGGATGGGATGGGATGAGATGAGATGCGGTGCGATAGAATGAGATTGGATGGCATGGAATGGGATGGATGGATGCATGCATGCATGGATAGATAGATAGTTAGATTTTTTGGGGTATTTTCCTTTTAATCAAGCGGTCACCAACTCAGTAACGCCACTGATTTCCCCGGGCAACGCCGGGTATCCCGCTAGTATATGTATAATAGGATAGGGTAATATCGTAGGTATGGTTAGAATTATAGAGCGAATATTTCGAAGAAGTTTTTTAGAAGAGGGTCGACAGCAAACGTCACTATAATTAGTAGTTGCGAATTTCGCAGTACTTACACCGATGGACTAAAAATCTATCTCTCACATTTCATTCGAATCACGCAGACATTCTCGATGCCTGTAAAGTTTACGAAGCCCAAGAAAGCGCGCAGTATACGCATCTTCCCTCTGGGTACGACCAGTGTGAACCAGCGGCTGAACGTGACGCTTGAGATAGTCGCCTGCTTCAAAGCGCCAGTCGGTAAGATGCTATCAGCTTTCTATATTTTCAGCTTTACATTTACCCCCGCTGCATTGACTTGCCATCTTTATTTGTATCGACTGCGTATCTATATTGAAATGGCATAAACAAAGGTATACGTACGTTGCGTGGCATTTACTTGCTATCTTTGTATCGATTACCTATCTAGAATAAAATGGCGTAAACAAAGGGATAGCACGCAGTACTGCGTGTGCGTGTGCAAACCACTACTCAGCGATGCGCAAGTGTCCTAATAAGTTAATGAGATAAGTTAATGAGTTAAACCAAACGTCACCGTATTTCTATGGTACTGTCTTTCTATATTACCGTCTTTCTACGTTACCGTCTTTCTACGTTACCGTCATTCTATGTTACTGTCTTTCTACGTTACCGTCTTTCTATGTATATATTTGTATCTCCTTGCAATATAATTGTATGTCATCGCAATATAATTGTATCTCGTCGCAATATATTTGTATCTCCTTGCAATATAATTGTATATCATCGCAATATAATTCTCTCTCTAATTCTATAATATCTCATCTCGCTCTCCGCATGCATCGACAGAGCCTATAATGCTTGAAGAGACAGCGCCGCCGTGCCTGAAGACAGATGGCATGACCGACCCGTTCCTCATACCGAGTGGTCAGATTACGGACAACGACGGTCAGCCAGCGGAGGGAATTCGGCCGGGGGATAGCGGCTGGTTACCGCTGGTGTTCGAACCGAACACGACATACGTGCAGGTGCGTGCGGCTAGCGCAAACATGGGCAGCTTCAGCTTGACAATGCCCTCGCCGATTTATATATGTTATATTTGACCGTGGCGCGCGTGTGTGTGTTTGTATATATATGTAGTTAGAGAGATGCTAGGTGCGAACCAGCGTTCGCAACAGTTAAAAAGAGCTGAGTCAGTTTTGACTTCGCGGTATTTTCGTATTCGGTGACCTTGACTCGGCGACGATTGACCTTGCCCTTTGTCACTGAGCCACTGCTTTTAAGGTTCTTCTTGCCGTGGCGCCGATTGATATTTACGAGATCAGACTAATCGGCACAGTGGCCACCTACAGACTGGCTTTCAACGAAGATCCGGCGAAGGAAGATTACACACCGCTCGATATGGTGAGTGTGGTACTTACACGTAAATAAATACATTAATAATTACATAAATTAATAATTATTATTATTATATATATGAATTAATTACTAATTAATAATGATTAATTAATTAAATAAATAGATTACCCTGCAAGCATTTATATAACACCTTATATTTCTTCCAGATTACTTTTAGTTTAATAGGGTATTTATTATAAGTAGGGTAGTATGGGTCTTGTCAAGAGTAGATAAATTTTATTCATTTTTAACCGATTTTTCTCATCAAAATTTACCACCAATAAAGAAGCAAGTGTATACGTTCCTCAGCTTATTATGACCACTAATCACTCACCTTCGTGGTACTGATATTCGTTTACATATATTTGCTAGCGTATTGCTATAAATCGTAATCTTGCACGAGCTGAATTCGATAAATTTACCGCTAAAATGGCGACTTGTTGCGAGCTGTTTAGACATTATTAGAAGCTATCGGTGCGCGAATATTTAGCAACGGACGGTTTCCAAATCATGCGTGCCCCGATAGGGGTTTAATGTACTTGATTACCTGCGCGTGCGTAATGTGATACTTACTGCAAACTACTACAGAGAATATTGTTATTATTGTATTATACTTATGTAAGATAGTATGTCAATTTCTTGTGTTGCGATCACAATAACTGAGCTCGTCTCGCGAGGCTCTTCACGAGATCAAAATTCGAAATTTAGATTGTCTCTCACCCTACGGGGCACGAATGATTTGGAAACCGTTCGTTGCTAAATATTACGCGCCCGATAGCTTCTAAATAATGGCTAAACACGTCACAACAACAGCGGTAAATCGTGCGAATTCAGCTCGTGCAAGATTACGATTTACAGCAATACGCTAGCAAATATATGTAAACGAATACAATACCACGAAGGTGAGTGATTAGTGTCATAATAAGCTGAGGAACGCATACACTTGCTTCTTTATTGGTGGTAAATTTTGATGAGAAAATTCGCGTTAAAAATGCGGGAATCGGTTGTTTCACTCTGTTATTTATCTACTCTTGGTCTTGTCTATATATATGAAATTGTTCAGCCGAATTAGTTCGTACTCGCATAACTAGAGAACTCCGCAGCCTAGAGGAAAACTAAAGATATTTTCAGAATCAGGACGTTTGAGAAGTGGTTCTGGCTGAAACAAAAATTTTAAAAAGTTTAAAAGTTTAAAATTCAATAAAATTCTATTCATCAATAGATGACGGCGTGCGGTACAGATCAAAGTGGCTACGTCACGAATTCTCTATGGTAAAATGTGTAAAATTTTGTTGCCATTTTTTTACATTAAAAGTAAGAACTAACGGACTATAACGTATCGTCAAATTCGCACCTGATAGAATTGTTTTCTCAACTAGCAAAAAATCCAAAAACCTGGACGATTTGATATTAGTGTTCATAACATTAATTGCTTGCTATGGTATCAACGAACAATATAGTAAAATAAGAAGTATAATGCAGCAATTTAACAATAAAAAAGTGACAGAATCACTTACATTTTGTGAAAAGGGTTTTTTTTAGCCATTTACGGTGACGTAATCACTTTAACTCACGTACGTGTGAACCCATGGGTATACTGCTTAACGCACAGTGGCCTAATTGCTAGAACACACGTCTCCTACACCGGGATTCCGGGTTGGAGTCCCAGCTGGGAACAATATTTTTCCTTTTTTTTCCTTTTTTTCCCTCTTTAGTATGTATTATTTTAATTTCTTACTTTTTAATTTTAATTTTTTATATTTAATGTCTTTTATCTTTTGATGGATGGGATGGATGAGATGAGAATGCGTGCGATGGAATGAGATTGGATGGCATGGAATGGGATGGATGGATGCATGCATGCATGGATAGATAGATAGTTAGATTTTTTGGGGGTATTTTCCTTTTAATCAAGCGGTCACCAACTCAGTAACGCCACTGATTTCCCCGGCAACGCCGGGTATCCGCTAGTATAGTTATAATATGATAGGGTAATATCGTAGTATGGTTAGGATTATAGAGCGAATATTTCGAAGAATTTTTTAGAAAGAGGGTCGACAGCAAACGTCACTATAATTAGTAGTTGCGAATTTCGCAGTACTTGCACCGATGGACTAAAAATCTATCTCTCACATTTCATTCGAATCACGCAGACATTCTCGAAGCCTGTAAAGTTTACGAAGCCCAAGAAAGCGCGCAGTCTACGCATCTTCCCTCTGGTACGACCAGTGTGACCAGCGCTGAACGTGACGCTTGAGATAGTCGCCTGCTTCAAAGCGCCAGTCGGTAAGAATGCTATCAGCTTTCTATATTTCAGCTTTACATTTACCCCCGCTGCATTGACTTGCCATCTTTATTTGTATCGACTGCGTATCTATATTGAAATGGCATAAACAAAGGTATACGTACGTTGCGTGCATTTAACTTGCTATCTTTGTATCGATTACCTATCTAGAATAAAATGGCGTAAACAAAGGATAGCACGCAGTACTGCGTGTGCGTGTGCAAACACTACTCAGCGATGCGCAAGTGTTCTAATAAGTTAATGAGATAGTTAATGAGTTAAACAAACGTCACCGTATTTCTATGGTACTTGTCTTTCTATATTACCGTCTTTCTAGGTTACCGTCATTCTATTGTTACTGGTCCTTTCTACGTTACCGTCTTTCTATGTCACCGCTTTCTATGTTACCGTCTTTCTATGTTACCGTCTTTCTACGTTACCCGTCATACTATGTTACTGTCTTTCTACGTTACCGTTTTTCTATGTTACAGTCTTTCTATGTTACCGTCTTTCTATGTTACCGTCTTTCTATGTTGCCGTCTTTCTATGTTACGTCTTTTCTATGTTACCGTCTTTCTACGTTACCGTCATTCTATGTTACTGTCTTTCTACGTTACCGTCTTTCTATGTTACAGTCTTTCTATGTTACCGTCTTTCTATTTACCGTCTTTCTATGTTACCCGTTCTTCTATGTTTGCCGTCTTTCTATGTTACGTCTTTCTATGTTACCGTCTTTCTATGTTACCGTCTTCTATGTTGCCGTCTTCTATGTTACCGTCCATTCTATGTTACAGTCTTTCTATGTTACCGTCTTCTCATGTTACCGCCTTTCTATGTTACCGTCTTTCTATGGTGCGTCTTCTATGTTACGCGTCTTTCTATGTTACGTCTTTCTATGTTAGCCGTCTTTCTAGTGTTGCCGTCGTTTCTATGTACCGGTCATCTATGTTACAGTCTTTTCTATGTTACCGTCTTCTCATGTTACCGTCTTTCTATGTTGCCGTCTTCTCATGTTACCGCCTTTCTATGTTACCGTCTTTCGTATCCAGTAACGACGATGCCTGGACAAACTACGGCGGGCCAACGCAGCAGTACACCTTCCTCCTGATCTGATGACGTGTTCAGACGGACGATGCGTTATTGTGCAAAGTGCAACAACGTCGGAGTGTGAGGACATGTCTGATGAAGCCGATTGTGAGGGAATCCAACGTAAGCCAAGCTTGCGCTAACCTCATAAATATTATTATTCAAAGTACAAGGGCAGTAATCGAAGACGGAAAGAAGACAAGGTTGATAAAAAAAAGAGACTGAGTCAATCGAGTACTGAGGATCGCAAGTTAACGTTCTGTGAGCCATTTGACTAATATCGAACTTGCGAGCACACACCAGGTGGATAAGTTCGACAGTTAATTGGATATTAATTCATGCAAAGTCATCAACGTAAACAAGTCAAAAATTTGAAAGAAAAGAAACGTTATCTTTGATCAGGCATTTCTCTTGTACATGCCACAATCTTCATAACAAGCAGCGCTATACCTTGAGGAAGCTCATACCAGAAGAATATGTGAGCTAAAATGGAAGCCATCACAGATGAGATAATAATCCAGGACAGCGAATATAACAGAATGCGAGCGCGTACGCCCGGGTGTAACCATGAATGCCAAGACACCAGGTCCTGGCATGAATCTGTTCCCTGAATGAAAAAAATCCCTCGGGCACAGAAAATGCTACTGGAAGATTCAAGGGTGCCGTTCCTAACACAGAGGATGTTCATACAAGCGTTTAAATAAAGAGTTTATTTAAGTGAATAAAAATAGAACTAGTACTATGTTTGTGTAGTCATATGCAATTTTTAAAACGTGGGGTTGTGTTATGGTTTGTATCAAAATTGATGAATCTTTAACAGTAAGTAGTTCCACACTACAACTGCAGAATTTTACAACCCTGCAGTTTGTAAAAAATAACTGGTTTAGCAAAGATAAGAATTGGATACTTCCTGTTTAAGGGCGTATGCAGTTAAAACAGGTTATTATTGGGTTAGTTACTGTTATCGCAATATAAACCTATTACTCTCCACAATACTAGAATCATCAATACTAACACATAACATTCATCAAGTTATAGGGTGGGAGGCGAGCCACTCGGTGTCTCACGATCGAGACTCTCAGGATCAACATTCTCTTGTAGCAGGTTTACATAGGAAAGGATGACAAACC
>NW_014577923.1:122351-123936 GCF_000485595.1 Priapulus caudatus
ATGTTACCGTCTTTCTATGTTGCCGTCTTTCTATGGTACCGTCATTCTATGTTACAGTCTTTCTATGTTACCATCTTCTCATGTTACCGTCTTTCTATGTTGCCGTCTTCTCATGTTACCACCTTTCTATGTTACCGTCTTCTCATGTTACCGTCTTTCTATGTTGCCGTCTTCTCATGTTACCGCCTTTCTATGTTACCGTCTTTCGTATCCAGTAACGACGATGCCTGGACAAACTACGGGGCCAACGCAGCAGTACACCTGTCCTCCTGATCTGATGACGTGTTCAGACGGACGATGCGTTATTGGTGCAAAGTGCAACAACGTCGCGGAGTGTGAGGACATGTCTGATGAAGCCGATTGTGAGGAAATCCAACGTAAGCAAGCTTGCGCTAACCTCATAAATATTATTATTCAAAGTACAAGGGACTATATCGAAGACGGAAAGAGACAAGGTTGATGAAAAAGACTGAGTCAATCGATACTGAGGATCGCAGTAACGTTCTGTGAGCCATTGCACTATATCGAACTGCGAGCACACACCAGGTGGATAAGCTCGAAGTAATGATATAATTCATGAATCACAACGTAAAAATTCAAAATTTGAAGAAAGAAACGGTTATCTTTATCAGGCATTTCTCTTTTACAGCCAAATCTCATAAAGAGGCTATACCTGAGGAAGCTGTACCAGAAGAAATATGTGAGCTAATGGAAGCCATCACAGATGAGATGATAATTCCAGACAGCGATATAACAGATGCGAGCGGTACGCCGGTACCAGATGCCAGAGCACCAGGTCCTGGCATGATCTGTTCCCTGAATGATCTCGGCACAGAAAGATGCTACCTGAAGATTAAGGTGCCGTTCCTAACACAGGATGTTATACCAAGCGTTTAATAATAGAGTTTTTTACTGAAATAAAAATAGAAGTAGTACTATGTTTGTGTAGACATACATTTTAAAACGTGGGGTGTGTTGTGTTGTATATCGGAATTATATTAAAATATTACGGCTGATCTCTTTAACCAGTAATAGTCACACTACATAGCAGAATTTTAAACCCTGCGTTTAATAATAAATAACTGGTTTAACAAGATAAGAATGGAACTTCTCTGTTTAGGGCGTTATGCATTTAAACAGGTTTATGGTGTTTGTTCTTGTATTGCAAATTAAACCTATTACTCTCCACATACTAAATCAGCAATACTAACACATTACATTCATTATTATAGGTGGGAGACGAGCCACTCGGTGTCTCACAGATCGAACTCTCAGGATCAACATCTCTTGTAGAGGTTACCATAGTGAAAGATGACAAACCGCTAGTAGAAGGGACTGCAAGAACAATACAGCCTACCACACCTACCTCTGCAGGAAAAGTGACTACGTATAAGGCAACTACACCGACGTCACAGCAAAAACAAACCACCGTTAAGCTTACTACACCTACCACCCAAGAAAAACCCACAACGGTTAAGGTCACGACACCTACATCTGAGCCTAAACCACCAACTGTTAAGTTAACAACCCCTACATCAGAGACAAACCCAACAACAATCAAGGTAACAACCCCTACGCCGGAGAC
>NW_014577923.1:125469-132545 GCF_000485595.1 Priapulus caudatus
GCTCACTCTGCTTTGACGTACACCATACTGACACAGTAGTCAGTGGCCAGTAGCTGTGCCAGTGTACTGTTGTACCCAGTGCAGTGGTTTTCTTTTCAGTTACATGAAATATTTAACTTTATCTGTGTCACTTACATGGAGTTTATATTTAAAGACAACATTTGCTGGTTCTACGGGTATACTTTCTGCTAGTATATATAAAATTGTTCAGCCGAATTAGTTCGTACTCGCATAACTAGAGAACTCCGCAGCCTAGAGGAAAACTAAAGATATTTTCAGAATCAGGACGTTTGAGAGGTGGTTCTGGCTGAAACAAAAATTTAAAAAAGTTAAAAAGTTAAAAATTCATAAAAACTCTATTCATCAATAGATGGCGGCGGTGCGTACAGATTAAAGTGGCTACGTCACGAATTTTCTATGGTAAAATGTGTAAAATTTTTGTTGCCATTTTTTTACATTAAAAGTAAGAACTAACGGGACTAAACGTATCGTCAAATTCGCACCTAATAAGATTGTTTCTCAACTAGCTAAAAATCCGAAAAAAACCTGGACGATTTGATATTAGTGTTCATAATATGAATTGCTTGCTATGGGTATCAACGAACAATATAGTAAAATAAGAAGTATAATGCAGCAATTTAACCATAAAATGTGAACAGAATCACTTACATTTTGTGAAAAAGTAGTTTTGTTTACCATTTACGGTGACGTAATCACTTTAACATCACGTACGTGTGAACCCATGGGTATACTCTTAACGGCACAGTGGCCTAATTGCTAGAACACACGTCTTCTACACCGGGATTCCGGGTTCGAGTCCCAGCTTGGGAACATATTTTTCCATTTTTTCCTTTTTTTCCTTTTACCTACCTCTTTAGTATGTATTATTTTTAATTTCTTACTTTTTAATTTTAATTTTTTATATTTAATGTCTTTTATCTTTTGATGGGATGGGATGGGATGAGATGAGATGCATGGATAGATAGATAGTTAGATTTTTTGGGGTATTTTCCTTTTAATCAAGCGGTCACCAACTCAGTAACGCCACTGATTTCCCCGGGCAACGCCGGGTATCTCGCTAGTATATGTATAATAGGATAGGGTAATATCGTAGGTATGGTTAGGATTATAGAGCGAATATTTCGAAGAAGTTTTTTAGAAGAGGGTCGACAGCAAACGTTACTATAATTAGTAGTTGCGAATTTCGCAGTACTTACACCGATGGACTAAAAATCTATCTCTCACATTTCAATCGAATCACGCAGACATTCTCGATGCCTGTAAAGTTTACGAAGCCCAAGAAAGCGCGCAGTCTACGCATCTTTCCTCTGGGTACGACCAGTGTGAACCAGCGGCTGAACGTGACGCTTGAGATAGTCGCCTGCTTCAAAGCGCCAGTCGGTAAGATGCTATCAGCTTTCTATATTTTCAGCTTTACATTTACCCCCGCTGCATTGTCTTGCCATCTTTATTTGTATCGACTGCGTATCTATATTGAAATGGCATAAATAAAGGTATACGTACGTTGCGTGGCATTTACTTGCTATCTTTGTATAGATTACCTATCTAGAATAAAATGGCGTAAACAAAGGGATAGCACGCAGTACTGCGTGTGCGTGTGCAAACCACTACTCAGCGATGCGCAAGTGTCCTAATAAGTTAATGAGATAAGTTAATGAGTTAAACCAAACGTTACCGTATTTCTATGGTACTGTCTTTCTATATTACCGTCTTTCTACGTAACCGTCTTTCTACGTTACCGTCATTCTATGTTACTGTCTTTCTACGTTACCGTCTTTCTCTGTCACCGTCTTTCTATGTTACCGTCTTTCTATGTTACCGTCATTCTATGTTACAGTCTTTCTATGTTACCGTCTTTCTATGTTACCGTCTTTCTACGTTACCGTCATTTTATGTTACTGTCTTTCTACGTTACCGTCCTTCTATGTTACAGTCTTTCTATGTTACCGTCTTTCTATGTTACCGTTTTTCTATGTTGCCGTCTTTTTATGTTACCGTCTTTCTATGTTACCGTCTTTCTATGTTACCGTCTTTCTATGTTGCCGTCTTTCTATGTTACCGTCATTCTATGTTACAGTCTTTCTATGTTACCGTCTTTCTATGTTACCGTCTTTCTATGTTACTGTCTTTCTACGTTACCGTCATTCTATGTTACAGTCTTTCTATGTTACCGTCTTTCTATGTTACCGTCTTTCTATGTTAACGTCTTTCTATGTTGCCGTCTTTCTATGTTACCGTCATTCTATGTTACAGTCTTTCTATGTTACCGTCTTCTCGTGTTACCGTCTTTCAATGTTGCCGTCTTCTCATGTTACCGCCTTTCTATGTTACCGTCTTTCGTATCCAGTAACGACGATGCCTGGACAAACTACGGGGCCAACGCAGCAGTACACCTGTCCTCCTGATCTGATGACGTGTTCAGACGGACGATGCGTTATTGGTGCAAAGTGCAACAACGTCGCGGAGTGTGAGGACATGTCTGATGAAGCCGATTGTGAGGAAATCCAACGTAAGCAAGCTTGCGCTAACCTCATAAATATTATTCTTCAAAGTACAAGGGACTATATCGAAGACGGAAAGAGACAAGGTTGATAAAAAAGACTGAGTCAATCGATACTGAGAATCGCAGTAACGTTCTGTGAGCCATTGCACTATATCGAACTGCGAGCACACACCAGGTGGATAAGCTCGAAGTAATGATATAATTCATGAATCACAACGTAAAAATTCAAAATTTGAAGAAAGAAACGGTTATCTGTATCAGGCATTTCTCTTTTACAGCCAAATCTCATAAAGAGGCTATACCTGAAGAAGCTGTACCAGAAGAAATATGTGAGCTAATGGAAGCTATCACAGATGAGAGGATAATTCCAGACAGCGATATAACAGATGCGAGCGGTAGGCCGGTACCAGATGCCAGAGCACCAGGTCCTGGCATGATCTGTTCCCTGGATGATCTCGGCACAGAAAGATGCTACCTGAAGATCAAGGTGCCGTTCCTAACACAAGATGTTATACCAAGCGTTTAATAATAGAGTTTTTTAGTGAAATAAAAATAGAACTAGTACTATGTTTGTGTAGTCATACATTTTAAAACGTGGGGTGTGTTGTGTTGTGTATCGAAATTATATTAAAATATTACGGCTGATATCTTTAACAAGTAATAGTCACACTACATAGCAGAATTTTAAACCCTGCGTTTGATAATAAATAACTGGTTTAACAAGATAAGAATGGAACTTCCCTGTTTAGGGCGTTATGCATTTAAACAGGTTTATGGTGTTTGTTCTTGTATTGCAAGTTAAACCTATTACTCTCCACATACTAAATCAGCAATACTAACACCTAACATTCATCATTATAGGTGGGAGACGAGCCACTCGGTGTCTCACAGATCGAACTCTCAGGATCAACATCTCTTGTAGAGGTTACCATAGTGAAAGATGACAAACCGCCAGTAGAAGGAACTGCAAGAACAATACAGCCTACCACACCTACCTCTGCAGGAAGAGTGACTACGTACAAGGCAACTACACCGACGTCACAGCAAAAACAAACCACCGTTAAGCTTACTACACCTACCACCCGAGGAAACCCCACAACTGTTAAGGTCACGACACCTACATCTGAGCCTAAACCACCAACTGTTAAGTTAACAACGCCTACATCAGAGACAAACCCAACAACAATCAAAGTAACAACGCCCACGCCTGAGACGCAACCAGCAACAATTAAAGTAACAACGCCGAAATCTGAGATACAACCAACAGCAATCAAAGTAACAACGCCTACGCCTGAGACAAACCCAACAACAATTAAAGTTACTACGCCGACATCTGAGGGACAACCAACAACACTGAAAGTGACGACATTTACATCTGAGGGAAAAACAACAACCGGCAAGTTAACTACGCCCAAATCCGAAGGTAAAGTAACAACTGTCAAAGAAACGACACCTACCTCGGAAGCTAAACCCACAACTGTACTGTTAACGACACCCAAACCTGAGGGTCAAGCAACGACTGTCAAAGAAACGACACCTACCTCGGAAGCTAAACCCACAACTGTCAAGTTAACGACACCCAAACCTGAAGGTAAGGCAACAACTGTCAATGAAACGACACCTACATCAGAGGCTAAACTCACAACCGTCAAGTTAACAACACCCAAACCTGAGGGTCAGGCAACAACTGCCAAGGAAATCACACCTACCTCGGAAGCTAAACCAACAACTGTCAAACTAACAACGCCTAAATCTGAACCAAAGCCCACAACTGCCAAGGAAACAATACCCACCTCAGCAGCTAAACTCACAACTGTCAAGTTATCGACGCCTAAATCTGAGGCAAAACGAACAACTGTCAAGGCGACCACACCTACTTCAGAAGCAACGCCAGCAACCATGACACTTGGCACAGTAACATCAGGACCGGAGGAAGAAGAGGGAATTCAACCTAACATAATCACACGGGTAAATATGTCGGACATGTCTAGTACTAACGGTACTATAATTCAGAAATTCTCGTATGCATGCATCGCAATCATTTGTTACGACATAGCAGTTTGTTTCTATTAGATTTCTATCATGATGTAGAGCAGATTTAGTAAGATTTTGACACAAATATATAGGATACTGCAATATAGTCCTTCATTATTCAGATATATCCGGCTGATGAGTTGATAAAACTTGAAAATCTTCGGGCAAAATATATCATCATAAAGCCACTGGGTGTAGAGGATGGTGCTGAGGACGTCAGGCTTACAATTACGAAGCTGGTCGGATGCTTCAGTCCACCTGAAGAGGCTGTACATAAAGAGGCTATACTTGAGGAAGCTGTACCAGAAGAAATATGTGAGCTAATGGAAGCCATCACAGATGAGATGATAATTCCAGACAGCGATATAACAGATGCGAGCGGTACGCCGGTACCAGATGCCAGAGCACCAGGTCCTGGCATGATCTGTTCCCTGGATGATCTCGGCACAGAAAGATGCTACCTGAAGATTAAGGTGCCGTTCCTAACACAGGATGTTATACCAAGCGTTTAATAATAGAGTTTTTTAGTGAAATAAAAATAGAACTAGTATTATGTTTGTGTAGTCATACATTTTAAAACGTGGGGTGTGTTGTGTTGTGTATCGGAATTATATTAAAATATTACGGCTGATCTCTTTAACCAGTAATAGTCACACTACATAGCAGAATTTTAAACCCTGCGTTTGATAATAAATAACTGGTTTAACAAGATAAGAATGGAACTTCCCTGTTTAGGGCGTTATGCATTTAAACAGGTTTATGGTGTTTGTTCTTGTATTGCAAATTAAACCTATTACTCTCCAGATACTAAATCAGCAATACTAACACATAACATTCATAATTATAGGTTGGAGACGAGCCACTCGGTGTTTCACAGATCGAACTTTCAGGATCAACATCTCTTGTAGAGGTTACCATAGTGAAAGATGACAAACCGCCAGTAGAAGGGACTGCAAGAACAATACAGCCTACCACACTTACCTCTGCAGGAAGAGTGACTACGTATAAGGCAACTACACCGACGTCACAGCAAAAACAAACTACCGTTAAGCTTACTACACCTACCACCCAAGAAAACCCCACAACTGTTAAGGTCACGACACCTACATCTGAGCCTAAACCACCAACTGTTAAGTTAACAACGCCTACATCAGAGACAAACCCAAAAACAATCAAAGTAACAACCCCTACACCGGAGACAAACCCAACAACAATTAAAGTTACTACGCCGACATCTGAGGGACAACCAACAACACTCAAAGTGACGACATCTACATCGGAGGGAAACCCAACCACTGGCAAGTTAACTACGCTCAAATCCGAAGGTAAAGTAACAATTGTCAGAGAAACGACACCTACCTCGGAAGCTAAACCCTCAACTGTAAAGTTAACGACACCCAAACCTGAGGGTCAAGCAACGACTGTCAAAGAAACGACACCTACCTCGGAAGCTAACCCCACAACTGTCAAGTTAACAACACCCAAACCTGAGGGTCAGGCAACAACTGCCAAGGAAATCACACCTACCTCGGAAGCTAAACCAACAACTGTCAAGCTAACAACGCCTAAATCTGAACCAAAGCCCACAACTGCCAAGGAAACAATACCCACCTCAGCAGCTAAACTCACAACTGTTAAGTTATCGACGCCTAAATCTGAGGCAAAACGAACAACTGTCAAGGCGACCACACCTACTTCGGAAGCAACGCCAGCAACCATGACACTTGGCACAGTAACACCAGGACCGGAGGAAGAGGAGGGAATTCAACCTAACATAATCACACGGGTAAATATGTCGGACATGTCTAGTATTAACGGTACTATAATTCAGAAATTCTCGTATGCATGCATCGCAATTATTTGTTACGACATAGCAGTTTGTTTCTATTAATTCTATCATGATGTAACCAGATTTAGTAAGATTTTGACAACAATATATAGGAACTGCAATATAGTCCTGTCATTATTCAGATATAATCCGGCTGATAGTTGATAGAAACTTGAAAATCATTCCGGGCAAAATATATCACATAAGCCACTGCTGTAGAGGATGGTGCTGAGGACGTCAGGCTTACAATTACGAAGCTGGTCGGATGCTCGAGTCCACCTGTAAAAGAGGCGTATACTTTGAGGAACTGTACAGATAGAAATATTGAGCTAATGGAAGCGCATCACAGATTAAATGATATATTCGCAGACAGCGATATCACAGATCGAAGCGTACGCACGGTACGCAGATGCCCAGAGCGAACCAAGTCTGGCAATATCTGTTCCCTGGATGACCGCAGCAGAAAAAGATGCTACCTGAAGATTAAGGTGGCCCGTTCCAACACAGGAGTTATACCGAAGCGTTTAACTAATATGAGTTTTTTTAGTGAAATAAAAAATAGAACTAGTAACCTTATGTTTGTAGTCATAAAATTTTAAAACGTGGTGTGTTGTGCTGTAATGAATCGGAATAATTAAAATATTTACGGCTGATCTCTTTTAACGCAGTAATAGTCACACTACAAGCAGA
>NW_014577923.1:136409-138753 GCF_000485595.1 Priapulus caudatus
CAAACCACCGTTAAGCTTACTACACCTACCTCGCAAGCTGAACCCACAACGGTTAAGGCCACAACACCCACATCTGACGCTAAACTAACAACTGTCAAGTTAACTACACCTACATCTGAACCAGAAACAACTGTTGTCAAGTTGACAACGCCTACATCTGAACCAAAACCAACAACTGTCAAGGTAACCACGCCTACATCTGAGGGCAATCCCACAACTATAAAGTTGCCAACACCCACATCTGAGGCAAAGCCAACAACTGCCAAGGTAGCTACGCCTACTTCAGCGGCTAAACCAACGACTGTAAAGTTAACGACTCCTAGTTCTGAGGCAAAAACAACAACCGTTAAAGCAACTACACTTGCATCTCAGAGTAAACCCACAACTGTCAAGCTAGCAACGCCTAAATCTGATGCCAAAGCAACAAGTGTCAAGGAAACCACTCCTACCGCAGCTGCTAAACCCACAACCCTCAAGGTAGCAACACCTAACGCCGATGCAAACCCAACAACTGTCAAGTTAACTACACTTAAAGCGGATGCTAAACCAACAACCGTAAAGTTAACCGCGCCTACAACTGAGGCGAAACCAACAATTGCCCAGTTGGCTACCCCTACTTCAGAGGCTAATCCTACAACTGTCAAGTTAACCACGCCTACGTCTGAACCAAAACCTATAACGGTCAAAGTAAGCACACCTACTACAGAGGCTAAACCTACAACTGCCAAGTTAACGACGCCTAAATCTGAGGCTAAACAAACAACAATCAAGGCAACCACACCAACTATATCAGCAGGAAAAGTAACAACTGTCAAGGCGCTGACACCTGCGTCTGAGACGGAGCCAATCACGTTCAAGGTTACGACACCTGCTTTGCTGGCAAACCCAACACTTGGACCACCAACGATTGGCTCACTGCCAATGTCTTCAGCCACAAATCCACCGCTCGGCAACTTACCAATCATTTTCTCGCAGGTAAACATACTCTCACAAAAGTAAAACTAATAATATAATAATCATGAAATTTACATTTCCGCGTTATATTCGCGAATTTCCAGATCGAACCAGAATCAATATTTTCACATTCTTCTTCTTCGTTTGTTTCCAGGCATATCCTACGGACAAGGTTATCGAGATATCTAATAAACGCGCCAAATTCATCATCATAAAGCCATTGGCAGTAAAGGAAGGCTCAACTGATGTTCAGCTCGTGGTGGACAAACTGTACGGTTGCTTCTCTCCTCCTGAGAAATGCGAATACGTAAATGGAATGGAAGATGTTACTTTAATTCCCCATGATGCTATAATAGACCAGGATGGGAACAGCGCAGCTGAACGAGTCAGAACCGGTATAAACATACATCCTTACATGCAGTATAACATTCAATTAGTTATCATACAATCATTCATAATAGCTACGAATAACTCTCCTAACTCCTTCAATACCCCAATACCCAAAATGTATACAAAGATGTCGTAATGCTTAGGTGGCTTTGAAGTCAATGCTGTGGACATGTCTCAAGAGAAGAAATATGTGGAAATAGAACTAGCGTCGGAGGAATTTGAGCCAGTGTTGGTGAAACAGCTAACAATGGCGGGCACATTATCTGCAGTTGGAATTCAAGTTCGTCCTAACCAGGAAGAGGCGTTTACCGATATAGAAGTACGTGTCACTCTTCATTTACAATTACTATATGAATGCAAAATATCCATTTCGATTTCTAGTTACTTTCCTCCAGTTTACTTTAGTATAGTGCCCGTGATATTGCTGCATTATCTCTATTCTCTCTTAAAGGTGCAAAGAATTAAATTGTACTAATTCACATAATTTTATATTCAGATTGTACCAGTCAGCATTTATTAATTCCGATGACTTGTTCGCATAATCCCGAGACATTGTATTCGCGAGGTAGTTTCCGTCAGATAATTAGAACTGTGAAATCCCGATACACTTTTGTGCTTCTTGTAACAGTTATTGGAGTTAGAACCAAATGGTGTCATAACTATTGGACCACGCCTGATAACAGACATTCGAGTGTATCCAAAAGGGTTAAAACCAGGCGAATCCGAGGCAACCTTCACTCTGGAAGAGGTTCTTGGCTGCTTCAAGGGTACTGACATATATATATTTTTTTATGAGAGGAAAATGGTACGTGGGAATATATATTACACTGACTCACATTAACAAAGTTTAAAGAAAATTTCAACGTTCACGTTAACAAAAATCAAAGAAAGATGTGAGTGTATCACATAGAACATAGCAATTCTTGGCAATCACCTATGGGAATTGGCTGATAGCCAGTGTCGGACATTTTAGGGTGATAGACAACTACCAAGTGGTAGA
>NW_014577923.1:139428-139681 GCF_000485595.1 Priapulus caudatus
GTAAAGTTAAAAGTTAGCTTAAAAATTGTACGTAGTGTCAGCTCACATAAATTCCTCATTTTAATTACAGGACGTTCCGTTAAGTGACGTTATCAAGTTTGATTCCTCGCTCCCACCTGTAGAAGTTATTAGAATACGTCCAAAAACCTCAGATGCTGCTGAGCCAACTCTCATACTGGAAAGCATTATTGGCTGCTTCCATCCTGGGACACAAACAACGGTTGCGATGCCAATTCCTACAGGACCAGCAAGT
>NW_014577923.1:139691-149110 GCF_000485595.1 Priapulus caudatus
TGGGAAAACTGGACAGGCCACAACCGTTAAGGCTCCCAAAGTTACAACCATCACCGGAGGTGGCACGGGAAAGCTAACCACAGTCAAAGCTCCCAAGGTCACATTAGCAACATCAGCAGGAACAGGAAAGATGACTTCTTCCAAAGCAACAACGGTCACATCTGAAATGTGCAAACTCATGGATGGCATTGGAGATGAAGGTCCCATTTCACAGATGTCTTTACTGAATGAGCAAGGTGAAGAGGTTCCTTCAGCAGCGAAACCGGACAGTGGTATCATCTTCAGGACAGACAGCGATGGAAACCCTGAGGGATACTTGGACATCGTACTTGGAGATGAACCAGTGAGTCTGTCCGATATGACACTGGGTGGTTCAGTGCTGTCTGCGGATGTGGAGGTCAGCCCGGATGGCGACGAGTTCCTACCTGTCAGTACGGTGAGTTATCGTCAGGCTTATTTACGTGTCATTTTTTCATACTTCATAGATACTGTAAATACCTAGTTTAAATTTAATGAATCTCAGCTGGTGCAGAGGACGTTTCATGTTCATGTGCTTTCGATGGAAAGTTTACATAATGCACTGATCACGTTTTTCACATTTTTTTTTCAGGACTTGCCAATAAACGAATTAATTGTGTTTGGCTCCTCATTCCCACCGTTAAAAGTTATCAGGATACGCCCGAAGTCGTCTTCAACGCAGGAACCCACCCTGATAGTAAATAGCATCCTTGGTTGTTTTGAGACTGGGACGCTAACGACGGCTCTAGCGACGTTGGTCCCCGAGCCCTCGACCCCGTTTGCATCTACTAAACTTCAAACTGCACAGCCAATCTCTGGAGTTAGCACTAAAATCGAGGTATCATCCACAGTCCAAATGTTTCAAACGACAACTGAAGAACATCGTTGCTACGAAGTGAATGGAATTTCCAATTCATCTATAATTCCTGACGATCACTTGCTAAATGCACAGAGCAAGCCCGTGCCCGAGACACGGAAGGGTGGTACGGGAATGATATGTGATTTAGAAGATCTTGGTACAGAACGATGCTACCTGGAAGTAACCGTTGGTGACGATGCAACTACACTGCACAAACTTATCCTATCTGGAACTGTCGAGACCGTTGACTTAAAAGTTGGCTTTGCCGGAGATTTTTACCCTTTCATGGTAAGTTTTATAGCCTTCACTCACGCAGTCAATTCTTCTAAATTGAAGAAGTATTCAGATTAAATAAATAAATAATTAAATAAATAAATAAATAAATATATATAAATATATATTCGCTGTTCCTGTTCCTGGTCAAAATAAATGCCATATATAATGGGTGTGTGTGTGTGTGTGTGTGTGTGTGTGTTTGTATGCGTTTGTCTCTTGTACAACACTGCCATTCTTGCACATTTACCTATGTTGTTTTGCAATTTAGGACACATTCTCGGTAACCAGTGAGATCGATATGGCCCTTATAGCAGTGTCTGTGATCAGAATCTACCCAAAGACTGTGAAGCCTGGTGCAACAGAAGTATCAATGGTCATTGAAAGATTAGAAGGATGCTTCTATCACAGTTACGGGCACGAGCACACACACTATACGACAGTGGTTACAAAGCTACCTACACCTGAATACGTTTGCGTTGAGATAAATGGACTCGTTGACAAAGCCATCATCTCTGATGCATACCTTCAAAACGAGAAAGGGGAAAGTGTGCCCGAGGCAAGATATCCTGGAAGTGGCATGACATGCAGTGGCGATGATAATTGTTACCTAGTGATTCAAACTGGAGAAAGTCCCGTCGCCGTCAATGAGATTGAAATTGATGGAACCGACGAATTATTTGAAATATTCACAAAGATCGATGACGATTCAGAATGGATTGATGAAGGAGTAAGTAATTTGGGAGTTTAATAACATAATAAATGCTAGTAGTATCAGACCAGTTTATCCGTGAGATGACGATGATATAAAAATGAAATTATATGCGTGATATTATTTTTGAACCTGATGATTTTATTTTATCAACTTGATAATTGGTTTTTGTAGATTATACTCTTACACCTGGAAAGATTTTGTTTTGTTTTACCTTAGTTTTGAATGTCTACCTTATAACGATTTAGTTCATATATTGATAATCGTGATTGACATTTTACTAGGAGTTGCTGCTAAATAATTTGATTCATATCAATTTTAATTTCCTCGTCTGCAGATGCTGTTAACAGGCCACCCATTCCAAATGGTGAGCGTTCCAAAAGCGAAATACATCAAGATTGTTCCTTTCAATCAAGCTGAAGGCGAAACGATTATTGCTGTAGCAGTAACAGGCTGCTTCTTCATGCCTGGGTTACTTCCAACGGGAGTGACAGTCAAAGAATTGCCAACAGTAGATCAACAAAAAAGCACAATACCCGTCAAGTCAGCACCGAAACAGTCAACGTTTACACCGAGTGAAATTACTAGTTCGACTACGGTATCATACGAAATGCCCTATTGCGATGGAATGCAATTGAACATTCTTGAACCAGAGAACACTGTATTAATCGAAGCTATGACTGATGGTGCTGGTGCTGATGTCGATCCACAATCACTGCCGAGTGATGGGTGGCAACCATCAACGGAGCTTGGTCACTCGGAGACATATCTGCAGCTAGAGCTAAGCATTCCAAATATCCAGCTGATGACGTTAGCGTGGCATGGCGATGTTACGACTTTGGGAGTTTTATCTGGCTTCGATAAGTCTACAAGCCATACAACAAAGGTAAACGTATACATATCAAAACATAATATGCTGCTTTAACTATGTGTTCATTATTGGTTAAACATAGCTGCTTATTTATCAAAATGGCAATTTTAATATGCAGTTGAACCATGACCCGGTGATCAAACACATATATAAGTCGGATTGTGATTATAGACAAATGCTATTACGTGGTGAGCATATTAATACAGAAAGTTAAAGCATAAACACGTTTTACTACTACTGAGACCACTGGTACGTGATGGCTAATGAGCAAGCAATGTGTATGGCACATAGACATAATGTACAATTTTGGGCAAGTCATTGCTAGTATTTTGGCCTCCTTACAATGACGGGTCATTTGTAGTTATGTTTAATGTCGACATATATCCCAAATAATGTCAGTAATAACGTATTACATATTCAGGGCAGCACGGAATACGTTGCCGGGCAGGTATTCATATCTATCGCTCTTCAATATTGTCTCCTGGTTACATGACGAAACAGCAATATACTTGAACAAATAGCGCATACAGTATTTAACGTTACCCACAGTAAGAGCAGAGTGGTGACAGAGACAAATAGAAAAATCTGTAACAAAAAAATGTTCAGGAAATTTACAGACCAGACTCTACTTTTGATATTATTCCACTAAGATTAACGCAAGACGTTGCTACGGTAATTATAAAGATTTGGACATATTTTTTACATTGTGCTTTGCTGTGACGTGCTTAAAATTCTAATGTGTGAATTACTTTGCAGATTTTTACTGCAAATGGAACATTCCCAGCCGAAACATTAGGAGCATACATACAATTGGCACCTCTAGCTGCAAAAGATAGTATAGCACCAGTTCTCTACCTGGATGAGTTAGTAATCTGCCTTCTAGCTGCGGGTACATAATTTCACCTAAATATTCTAACCTTACTAATTTCTAAAGATTTCTAAACAAGATTGTATGATTAACGAATGCCAGGTTAACTTTAAAACTATCAAATGTAAAAGATATATTTAATGATAATGATTAAAATAAAACTATTTAAGGTACCAAAGCCTCTACCACTCTATCAGAAGCGAAGGAAATAGAAACAACAGGTCCTTTGGCGGCTACCTTGGGCAAGGCGACAACTGAAAAAATTCCCAAACCAACAACTGTTCCTGAAGCAGAGGTTAAGCAGTTGGCTACCCTCAATGAACCTAAACTGATAACAACTCCTTCGAAAGAAGGAGGAAAAACATCCACTGTAAAGGCACCTACAACAACAAGAGTGCCTGAAGGAGAAACCGAAAAGATGACGACAGTCAAAGCACCGAAAGTCACAACTGCTACTTCAGCAGGGATGTGTGAAAACATGGATGGAATAGGCACAGAAGGCCCAATTTCACAACTAACATTCCTGAATGATCAAGATGAAGAGGTTCCATCAGCAGCAAAACCGGGCAGTGGCATCATCTTCCCCACAGATAGTGGTGGAAATACCGACGGTTATTTGGATGTTTTTCTAGGTGAAGAACCTGTAAATTTATCTGAAATGACAGTCGGTGGGTCAGTGCTGACTGTCGATGTAGAGTTCAGCCCGGATGGCAACCTGTTCCTACCCGCCAGCCAGGTAAGAAAACACATAAACTAAATCATGCGATTTTAATATTTTCCAAATATAGATAAGTGCGTGTGTGTATGTGTGTGTATTCTTCTCATGGAAGAGTTACATTGATGCGCAAATTCTATATTTGCAGGATGTGCAACTTAGTGAAACGATTGAGTTTGGATCTTCGCTTCCACCTGTAAAAGTGATTCGAATACGCCCTAAGACCTTTGGACCACCAGCGCCAACACTGGTGTTGGAAAGTCTAGTAGGCTGCTTTAAACCCGTGGAACAAACGACAGCTCTAACGACACCGGTTGTTACACCAGCAAATATTGTACTAAATACGCAACCAAAACTGGGTGGTGAAGCACAACCAACAGTAGAAGATGAACGCACAAGAGGAAAGGCTCCCAATCCAACAACAGTCACGGAAGTTATACCGGAACAGATGACTACAATTAAAAGACCCAAGGTCACAACGACAACATCAGCAGGGGTAGGAGAAATGACCACCATAAAGAAACCCACGCCAACAACAGTAGGCAATGGTAAGGCAGGACAGGCGACTACAGTTAAAGCTCCCAAAGTGACAACTGTCACGTCAGAAATGTGCGAACTGATGGATGGCATCGGAGATGAAGGTCCAATTTTACAAATGTCTTTACTGAATGACCAAGGTGACGAGGTCCCATCAGCAGCGAAACCGGACAGTGGTATCATTTTCCCAATAGACAACGATGGGAACCCTGAGGGATACTTAGACGTCGTACTTGGAGATGAGCCAGTCGGTGTATCCGAAATGACAGTGGGTGGCTCAGTGCTTACTGCGGATGTGGAGGTCAGCCCGGATGGTGAGGCGTTCCTACCTGTCAGTACGGTGAGTTAAACACAGATAAATTATTCAGTCTATTTGTTTCTGTTGCATGCAGCTCTTTGTGCAAATTACCGAGGTTTATCGTAATATTAGACGTCAGCTTAAAAATGTAGTTTGTGTCAGCTTACATAAATAACACATTACAATTTCAGGACCTTCCACTAAGTGACGTAATCAAGTTTGATTCCTCGCTCCCACCTGTAAAAGTGATTAGAATACGTCCAAGAACCTCAGATGACGATGAGCCAACACTCATACTGGAAAGTATAATTGGCTGCTTCCATCCTGGGACACCAACGACGGCAGCAATGCCAATGCCTACAGGGACAGCCAGTGTTATAATAACTACACAACCACAATTGGGAGGAGAAGGTCAAGCATCTGGCGTTACAGGAACAGGAATAACACGTGAGAAATCCACCAAACCATCAGGAACAACAACATCTAAAGTTGAGGTAACTGGTAAGGTTACAACGGTAAAGGCGCCCAAGGTTACAATCGTCACTGAAGGTGGCACGGGAAAGCTAACAACAGTCAAAGCTCCTAAGGTCACAGCAGCAACATTACCTGCAACAGGAAAGATAATTACTTCCAAAGCAACAACGGTCACATCGGAGATGTGCGAACTCATGGATGGCATTGGAAATGAAGGTCCAATTCCACAAATGTCCTTCGTGAATGATCGAGGTGAAGAGGTTCCATCAGCAGCAGAACCAGACAGCGGAATTGTCTTTCCCACAGATAGTGATGGAAATCCCGACGGTTACTTGGATGTTATTCTAGGAGATGAACCTGTGAGCTTATCTGAAATGACAGTCGGTGGCTCAGTGCTGACTGCCGATGTAGAAATCAGTCCGGATGGCAACCTGTTCCTGCCTGTCAGTACGGTGAGTGAGACTCATAATAACAATAGCTTATATTTAACGCCACGTTAACGGACATTTTCAATGAGATCCTTGAAATGCATATGTAAATACAAGTTATTTTATCTAATTTAATTACCATTTCTGCTTTTAGGACGTCTCATTAAGTGATCCAATCGAGTTTGAATACTTGCTCCCCATCTGTAAAAGCTATCAGAATCCGCCCCGCACACAAACAATGCGCTACTCGGCTCGAGCCACACCCATAGAGAAGCGTAGTATTGGCGGCCTTCACTGTCCGGTATAAGCACGACACCGCGTTGCGCTCAAAGACATCTAATTTACAACCGTTACTGTGAAGCTGGCAAACTGGAAGCTGAACGAACATCAAGCTCCAACTTCCCCAGCAACGCCTACAGCAGAGCAGAAAAGCTAAACACACCATAAAGGACCAAGCCAACAACAGTAGCAAGGGTAAAGTGGACAGGCGAACATTAAAGCCGCCAAAGGACAACTGCAACTCACAGAAATGTGCAACGATGATCATCGGAGATGAAGTCCAATTTTACAAGTCTTACTGAAAGACCAAGGTGACGAGTCTCATCAGTCAGCGAACTCGACAGTGTAATCATTTCCCAAAACAACGATGGAACCTGAAGGATAACTTAGACGTCGACTTGAATGACCAGTCGGTACCGAAATGACAGTGGTGCTCAAGGTGCACTGGGCGGAGTGAGCGTCCACGCCGAGGTGCACTTCCTACCGTGTTAGTACGGTGATTAACACACAAGCGCCGCATCAAATATTCAGTCCTCCATTCTGTTCTGAGCATGCAGCTCCTTTGAGGGCAAATACCCCAGAAGCTTAATATCGGAATAAACCTCAGCTTAAAAATAGTTCGCTGCCCAGCCTACCATACAAACACATTACAAATTTTAGACCTTCCAGCAAGTGACCGTAATCAAGTGATTCCTCCTCCCACCCTAACAAGGATAAATACTCGCAAAAGAACCTCAAGATGACGATGACCAAACACTTGCAACTGAATAGTAAATGCTGCTTCATCCTGGGACACAAAAACTACGCAGCGATGCCAATGCCTACAGGCAGCCAAGTTAAAAAACTACACACACCACAAGTGGAGGATGAGGGTCAAGCACTAGCGTTACAGAACAGGAATAACACTGAGAAATCCACAACCATCAGAAACAACCAACATCATAAAATTGAGTAAAACTGTAAGGAGTTACAACGTAAAGGCCCCAAGGTACAACGTCACTGAAGGGCCCGGAAAAGCTAAACAACATCAAAGCTCCATAAGGTCACAGCAGCAACATCTACTGCAACAGGAAAAGAGAATACTTCAAAGCACAACGTCACATCGAGAGATGTGCGAAAACTCATAGGATGCATTGAAATGAGCCAATTCCACAAAATGTCTCGTGAATGATCGAGTGAAAAAGGGCCATCAGCAGCAAGAACAACAGCGGAATGTCCTTCCACAAAGTAAGGAAATCCGAAACGTTACGGCATGTTATTCTAGGAGATGAACCTGTGAGTTTATCTGAAATGACAGTCGGTGGCTCAGTGCTGACTGCCGATGTGGAGATCAGTCCCGATGGCAACCTGTTCCTGCCTGTCAGTACGGTGAGTGAGACTCATAATAACAATAGCTTATATTCAACGCCACGTTAACGGACATTTTCAATGAGATAATTAAAATGCATATAGAAATACAAGTTATTTTATCTAATTTAATTACCATTTCTGCTTTTAGGACGTCTCATTAAGTGATCCAATCGAGTTTGAATCTTCGCTCCCATCTGTAAAAGCTATCAGAATCCGCCCCAAGACTACAAATGCTGCTGAGCCTACACTCATAGTAGAAGGTATTATTGGCTGCTTCCATGTCGGTATACCAACGACAGCCGCGTTGCCCAAGACACCTAAGTTTACAACCATTACTGAAGCTGGCACTGGGAAGCTGACTACATTCAAGGCTCCAACGGTCCCAGCAACAGCCACAGCAGGGGCAGGAAAGATGACCACCATAAAGGGACCAAAGCCAACAACAGTAGGCAAGGGTGAAGTGGGACAGGCGACTACAGTTAAAGCTCCCAAAGTGACAACTGTCACGTCAGAAATGTGCGAACTGATGGATGGCATCGGAGATGAAGGTCCAATTTTACAAATGTCTTTACTGAATGACGACGGTGACGAGGTCCCATCAGCAGCAAAACCGGACAGTGGTATCATTTTCCCAATAGACAACGATGGGAACCCTGAGGGATACTTAGACGTCGTACTTGGAGATGAGCCAGTCGGTGTATCCGAAATGACAGTGGGTGGCTCAGTGCTTACTGCGGATGTGGAGGTCAGCCCGGATGGTGAGGCGTTCCTACCTGTCAGTACGGTGAGTTAAACACAGATAAATTATTCAGTCCATTTGTTTCTGATGCATGCAGCTCTTTGAGCAAATTACAGAGGTTTATCGTAATATTAGACGTCAGCTTAAAAATGTAGTTTGTGTCAGCCTACATACATAACACATTACAATTTCAGGACCTTCCACTAAGTGACGTAATCAAGTTTGATTCCTCGCTCCCACCTGTAAAAGTGATTAGAATACGTCCAAGAACCTCAGATGACGATGAGCCAACACTCATACTGGAAAGTATAATTGGCTGCTTCCATCCTGGGACACAAACGACGGCGGCGATGCCAATGCCTACAGGGCCAGCCAGTGTTATAATAACTACACAACCACAATTGGGAGGTGAGGGTCAAGCATCTGGCGTTACAGGAACAGGAATAACACGTGAGAAATCCACCAAACCATCAGGAACAACAACATCTAAAGTTGAGGTAACTAGTAAGGTCACAACAGAACCAGTCACAACGGTCAGATCTGGAACACCAACGACGGCTGCGATGCCAATGCCTACAGAGCCAACCAGTGTTATAATAACTACACAACCACAATTGGGAGGAGAGGGTCAAGCATCTGGCGTTACAGGAACAGGAATAACACGTGAGAAATCCACCAAACCATCAGGAACAACAACATCTAAAGTTGAGGTAACTGGTAAGGTCACAACGGTAAAGGCGCCCAAGGTTACAATTGTCACTGAAGGTGGCACGGGAAAGCTAACAACAGTCAAAGCTCCTAAGGTCACAGCAGCAACATTACCTGCAGCAGAAAAGATGATTACTTCCAAAGCAACTACGGTCAAATCGGAGATGTGCGAACTCATGGATGGCATTGGAAATGAAGGTCCAATTCCACAAATGTCCTTCGTGAATGATCGAGGTGAAGAGGTTCCATCAGCAGCAGAACCAGACAGCGGAATTGTCTTTCCCACAGAT
>NW_014577923.1:153162-165207 GCF_000485595.1 Priapulus caudatus
AGTGTTATAATAACTACACAACCACAATTGGGAGGAGAGGGTCGAGCATCTGGCGTTACAGGAACTGGAATAACACGTGAGAAATCCACCATACAATCAGGAACAACAACATCTAAAGTTGAGGTAACTGGTAAGGTCACAACGGTAAAGGCGCCCAAGGTTACAATCGTCACTGAAGGTGGCACGGGAAAGCTAACAACAGTCAAAGCTCCTAAGGTCACAGCAGCAACATTACCTGCAGCAGAAAAGATGATTACTTCCAAAGCAACTACGGTCAAATCGGAGATGTGCGCACTCATGGATGGCATTGGAGATGAAGGTCCAATTTCACAAATGTCTTTACTGAATGAGCAAGGTGAAGATGTTCCATCAGCAGCGAAACCAGACAGTGGTATTATCTTCCCGACAGACAGCGATGGAAACCCTGAGGGATACTTGGACGTCGTACTTGGAGATGAGCCAGTGGGTGTATCTGAAATAACACTGGGTGGTTCAGTGCTGTCTGCGGATGTGGAGGTCAGCCCGGATGGCGAGGAGTTCATACGTGTCAGTACGGTGAGTTAAACACAGATTAATCTTTTGTACTATTAGAGACTGTTGCATACTGCGCTTGTAGCATATTACCGAGGTTTACCGTAAAATTAAAAGTCAGCTTAAAAATTGTACGTAGTGTCAGCTCACATAAATTCCTCATTTTAATTACAGGACGTTCCGTTAAGTGACGTTATCGAGTTTGATTCCTCGCTCCCACCTGTAGAAGTTATTAGAATACGTCCAAAAACCTCAGATGCTGCTGAGCCAACTCTCATACTGGAAAGTATTATTGGCTGCTTCCATCCTGGGACACCAACGACGGTGGCGATGCCAATTCCTACAGGACCAGCAAGTGTTATAATAACTACACAGCCACAATTGGGTGGTGAGGGACAAGTGTCTGGCGCACCAGGGACTGGAATCACACGCGCAAAACCCAGTAAAGCAATTGCTACAACATCCGAAATTGGGAAAACTGGACAGGCCACAACCGTTAAAGCTCCCAAAGTTACAACCATCACCGGAGGTGGCACGGGAAAACTAACCACAGTTAAAGCTCCCAAGGTCACAGCAGCAACATCAGCAGGAACAGGAAAGATGACTGCTTCCAAAGCAACAACGGTCACATCTGAAATGTGCGAACTCATGGATGGCATTGGAGATGAAGGTCCAATTTCACAAATGTCTTTACTGAATGAGCAAGGTGAAGATGTTCCATCAGCAGCGAAACCGGACAGTGGTATTATCTTCCCGACAGACAGCGATGGAAACCCTGAGGGATACTTGGACGTCGTACTTGGAGATGAACCAGTGAGTCTGTCCGATATGACACTGGGTGGTTCAGTGCTTACTACAGATGTGGAGGTCAGCCCGGATGGCGACGAGTTCCTACCTGTCAGTACGGTGAGTTATCGTCAGGCTTATTTACGTGTCATTTTTTCATACTTCATAGATACTGTAAATACCTAGTTTAAATTTAATGAATCTCAGCTGGTGCAGAGGACGTTTCATGTTCATGTGCTTTCGATGGAAAGTTTACATAATGCACTGATCACGTTTTTCACATTTTTTTTTCAGGACTTGCCAATAAACGAATTAATTGTGTTTGGCTCCTCATTCCCACCGTTAAAAGTTATCAGGATACGCCCGAAGTCGTCTTCAACGCAGGAACCGACCCTGATAGTAAATAGCATCCTTGGTTGTTTTGAGACTGGGACGCTAACGACGGCTCTAGCGACGTTGGTCCCCGAGCCCTCGACCCCGGTTGCATCTACTAAACTTCAAACTGCACAGCCAATCTCTGGAGTTAGCACTAAAATCGAGGTATCATCCACAGTCCAAATGTTTCAAACGACAACTGAAGAACATCGTTGCTACGAAGTGAATGGAATTTCCAATTCATCTATAATTCCTGACGATCACTTGCTAAATGCACAGAGCAAGCCCGTGCCCGAGACACGGAAGGGTGGTACGGGAATGATATGTGATTTAGAAGATCTTGGTACAGAACGATGCTACCTGGAAGTAACCGTTGGTGACGATGCAACTACACTGCACAAACTTATCCTATCTGGAACTGTCGAGACCGTTGACTTAAAAGTTGGCTTTGCCGGAGATTTTTACCCTTTCATGGTAAGTTTTATAGCCTTCACTCACGCAGTCAATTCTTCTAAATTGAAGAAGTATTCAGATTAAATAAATAAATAATTAAATAAATAAATAAATAAATAAATATATATAAATATATATTCGCTGTTCCTGTTCCTGGTCAAAATAAATGCCATATATAATGGGTGTGTGTGTGTGTGTGTGTGTGTGTGTGTGTGTGTTTGTATGCGTTTGTCTCTTGTACAACACTGCCATTCTTGCACATTTACCTATGTTGTTTTGCAATTTAGGACACATTCTCGGTAACCAGTGAGATCGATATGGCCCTTATAGCAGTGTCTGTGATCAGAATCTACCCAAAGACTGTGAAGCCTGGTGCAACAGAAGTATCAATGGTCATTGAAAGATTAGAAGGATGCTTCTATCACAGTTACGGGCACGAGCACACACACTATACGACAGTGGTTACAAAGCTACCTACACCTGAATACGTTTGCGTTGAGATGAATGGACTCGTTGACAAAGCCATCATCTCTGATGCATACCTTCAAAACGAGAAAGGGGAAAGTGTGCCCGAGGCAAGATATCCTGGAAGTGGCATGACATGCAGTGGCGATGATAATTGTTACCTAGTGATTCAAACTGGAGAAAGTCCCGTCGCCGTCAATGAGATTGAAATTGATGGAACCGACGAATTATTTGAAATATTCACAAAGATCGATGACGATTCAGAATGGATTGATGAAGGAGTAAGTAATTTGGGAGTTTAATAACATAATAAATGCTAGTAGTATCAGACCAGTTTATCCGTGAGATGACGATGATATAAAAATGAAATTATATGCGTGATATTATTTTTGAACCTGATGATTTTATTTTATCAACTTGATAATTGGTTTTTGTAGATTATACTCTTACACCTGGAAAGATTTTGTTTTGTTTTACCTTAGTTTTGAATGTCTACCTTATAACGATTTAGTTCATATATTGATAATCGTGATTGACATTTTACTAGGAGTTGCTGCTAAATAATTTGATTCATATCAATTTTAATTTCCTCGTCTGCAGATGCTGTTAACAGGCCACCCATTCCAAATGGTGAGCGTTCCAAAAGCGAAATACATCAAGATTGTTCCTTTCAATCAAGCTGAAGGCGAAACGATTATTGCTGTAGCAGTAACAGGCTGCTTCTTCATGCCTGGGTTACTTCCAACGGGAGTGACAGTCAAAGAATTGCCAACAGTAGATCAACAAAAAAGCACAATACCCGTCAAGTCAGCACCGAAACAGTCAAAGTTTACACCGAGTGAAATTACTAGTTCGACTACGGTATCATACGAAATGCCCTTTTGCGATGGAATGCAATTGAACATTCTTGAACCAGAGAACACTGTATTAATCGAAGCTATGACTGATGGTGCTGGTGCTGATGTCGATCCACAATCACTGCCGAGTGACGGGTGGCAACCATCAACGGAGCTTGGTCACTCGGAGACATATCTGCAGCTAGAGCTAAGCATTCCAAATATCCAGCTGATGACGTTAGCGTGGCATGGCAATGTTACGACTTTGGGAGTTTCATCTGGCTTCGATAAGTCTACAAGCCATACAACAAAGGTAAACGTA
The DNA here is from genome assembly GCF_000485595.1 of Priapulus caudatus. Taxonomy (NCBI): domain Eukaryota; kingdom Metazoa; phylum Priapulida; class Priapulimorpha; order Priapulimorphida; family Priapulidae; genus Priapulus; species Priapulus caudatus. The sequence goes on from NW_014577923.1 coordinate 156,931, forward strand.
TACATATCAAAACATAATATGCTGCTTTAACTATGTGTTCATTATTGGTTAAACATAGCTGCTTATTTATCAAAATGGCAATTTTAATATGCAGTTGAACCATGACCCGGTGATCAAACACATATATAAGTCGGATTGTGATTATAGACAAATGCTATTACGTGGTGAGCATATTAATACAGACAGTTAAAGCATAAACACGTTTTACTACTACTGAGACCACTGGTACGTGATGGCTAATGAGCAAGCAATGTGTATGGCACATAGACATAATGTACAATTTTGGGCAAGTCATTGCTAGTATTTTGGCCTCCTTACAATGACGGGTCATTTGTAGTTATGTTTAATGTCGACATATATCCCAAATAATGTCAGTAATAACGTATTACATATTCAGGGCAGCAAGGAATACGTTGCCGGGCAGGTATTCATATCTATCGCTCTTCAATATTGTCTCCTGGTTACATGACGAAACAGCAATATACTTGAACAAATAGCGCATACAGTATTTAACGTTACCCACAGTAAGAGCAGAGTGGTGACAGAGACAAATAGAAAAATCTGTAACAAAAAAATGTTCAGGAAATTTACAGGCCAGACTCTACTTTTGATATTATTCCACTAAGATTAACGCAAGACGTTGCTACGGTAATTATAAAGATTTGGACATATTTTTTACATTGTGCTTTGCTGTGACGTGCTTAAAATTCTAATGTGTGAATTACTTTGCAGATTTTTACTGCAAATGGAACATTCCCAGCCGAAACATTAGGAGCATACATACAATTGGCACCTCTAGCTGCAAAAGATAGTATAGCACCAGTTCTCTACCTGGATGAGTTAGTAATCTGCCTTCTAGCTGCGGGTACATAATTTCACCTAAATATTCTAACCTTACTAATTTCTAAAGATTTCTAAACAAGATTGTATGATTAACGAATGCCAGGTTTACTTTAAAACTATCAAATGTAAAAGATATATTTAATGATAATGATTAAAATAAAACTATTTAAGGTACCAAAGCCTCTACCACTCTATCAGAAGCGAAGGAAATAGAAACAACAGGTCCTTTGGCGGCTACCTTGGGCAAGGCGACAACTGAAAAAATTCCCAAACCAACAACTGTTCCTGAAGCAGAGGTTAAGCAGTTGGCTACCTTCAATGAACCTAAACTGATAACAACTCCTTCGAAAGAAGGAGGAAAAACATCCACTGTAAAGGCACCTACAACAACAAGAGTGCCTGAAGGAGAAACCGAAAAGATGACGACAGTCAAAGCACCGAAAGTCACAACTGCTACTTCAGCAGGGATGTGTGAAAACATGGATGGAATAGGCACAGAAGGCCCAATTTCACAACTAACATTCCTGAATGATCAAGATGAAGAGGTTCCATCAGCAGCAAAACCGGGCAGTGGCATCATCTTCCCCACAGATAGTGGTGGAAATACCGACGGTTATTTGGATGTTGTTCTAGGTGAAGAACCTGTAAATTTATCTGAAATGACAGTCGGTGGGTCAGTGCTGACTGTCGATGTAGAGTTCAGCCCGGATGGCAACCTGTTCCTACCCGCCAGCCAGGTAAGAAAACACATAAACTAAATCATGCGATTTTAATATTTTCCAAATATAGATAAGTGCGTGTGTGTATGTGTGTGTATTCTTCTAATGAAAGAGCTACATTGATGCGCAAATTCTATATTTGCAGGATGTGCAACTTAGTGAAACGATTGAGTTTGGATCTTCGCTTCCACCTGTAAAAGTGATTCGAATACGCCCTAAGACCTTCGGACCACCAGCGCCAACACTGGTGTTGGAAAGTCTAGTAGGCTGCTTTAAACCCGTGGAACAGACGACAGCTCTAACGACACCGGTTGTTACACCAGCAAATATTGTACTAAATACGCAACCAAAACTGGGTGGTGAAGCACAACCAACAGTAGAAGGTGAAGGCACAAGAGGAAAGGCTCCCAATCCAACAACAGTCACGGAAGTTATACCGGAACAGATGACTACAATTAAAAGACCCAAGGTCACAACGACAACATCAGCAAGGGCAGGAGAAATGACCACCATAAAGAAACCCACGCCAACAACAGTAGGCAAGGGTGAAGTGGGACAGGCGACTACAGTTAAAGCTCCCAAAGTGACAACTGTCACTTTTCCCATCGTTGTCTATTGGGAAAATGATACCACTGTCCGGTTTCGCTGCTGATGGGACCTCGTCACCTTGGTCATTCAGTAAAGACATTTGTAAAATTGGACCTTCATCTCCGATGCCATCCATCAGTTCGCACATTTCTGTACTGACAGGTAGGAACGCCTCACCATCCGGGCTGACCTCCACATCCGCAGTAAGCACTGAGCCACCCACTGTCATTTCGGATACACCGACTGGCTCATCTCCAAGTACGACGTCTAAGTATCCCTCAGGGTGGACTGAATAATTTATCTGTGTTTAACTCACCGTTTGTTTCTGATGCATGCAGCTCTTTGAGCAAATTACAGAGGTTTATCGTAATATTAGACGTCAGCTTAAAAATGTAGTTTGTGTCAGCCTACATACATAACACATTACAATTTCAGGACCTTCCACTAAGTGACGTAATTAAGTTTGATTCCTCGCTCCCACCTGTAAAAGTGATTAGAATACGTCCAGTTACCTCAACTTTAGATGTTGTTGTTCCTGATGGTTTGGTGGATTTCTCACGTGTTATTCCTGTTCCTGTAACGCCAGATGCTTGACCCTCACCTCCCAATTGTGGTTGTGTAGTTATTATAACACTGGCTGGCCCTGTAGGCATTGGCATCGCCGCCGTCGTTTGTGTCCCAGGATGGAAGCAGCCAATTATACTTTCCAGTATGAGTGTTGGCTCATCGTCATCTGAGGTTCTTAGTAAGGTCACAACAGAATCAGTCACAACGGTCAGATCTGGAACACCAACGACGGCTGCGATGCCAATGCCTACAGAGCCAACCAGTGTTATAATAACTACACAACCACAATTGGGTGGTGAAGGTCAAGTGTCTGGCGCACCAGGGACAGGAATCACACGCGCAAAAACCAGTAAAGCAATTTCTACAACATCCGAGATTGGGGAAACTGGCCAGGCCACAACGACAAAGCCACCTAAGGCAACGAAAGTAATGGAAAGTAAAATGGGACAGGGGACTACAGTTAAAGCTCCTAAAATGACAACAGTAACTTCATCAGAGGTTGGAAAGTTGACTACTCCTAAAGCAACAACGGTCACATCCGAGATGTGCGAACTCATGGATGGCATTGGAAATGAAGGTCCAATCCCACAAATGTCCTTCGTGAATGATCGAGGTGAAGAGGTTCCATCAGCAGCAGAACCAGACAGCGGAATTGTCTTTGCCACAGATAGTGATGGAAATCCCGACGGTTACTTGGATGTTATTCTAGGAGATGAACCTGTGAGCTTATCTGAAATGACAGTCGGTGGCTCAGTGCTGACTGCCGATGTGGAGATCAGCCCCGATGGCAACCTTTTCCTGCCTGTCAGTACGGTGAGTAAGACTCATAATAACAATAGCTTCTATTTAGCGCCACACTAACGGACATTTTCATTGAGATCATTGAAAAGCATATGGAAAAGTTATTTTATCTAATTTAATTATTATTTGTACTTTTAGGACGTCTCATTAAGTGATCCAATCGAGTTTGAATCTTCGCTCCCATCTGTAAAAGCTATCAGAATCCGCCCAAAGACCACAAATGCTGCTGAGCCTACACTCATACTGGAAAGTATAATTGGATGCTTTGAAACTGGGATACCGACGACAGTCATTTTCGCTGCACTTACAGGCATACCAAGTGTAATAATAACTACACAACAGGCTACGACCGTAACTGTTAGTGAAATAGAAATGGGAACGACCGTGAAAGCGCCAAAAGAAACAGCAGTCACTCCAGCAGAGATGTGTGAAAAAATGGACGGTATCAGAAATGAAGGCATAATTGCACAGCTAGCTTTATTTAATGACCAAGGCGAAGAGGTGCCAACAGCAGCAAAACCAAACAGTGGTATCACCTTCCCCACAAACAGCAATGGAAATCCTGAAGGATACTTGGACGTTGTAGTTGAAGATGAGCCAGTAAGTTTATTCGAAATAACACTGGGTGGATCAGTGCTTACTGCGGATGTGGAGGTCAGTCCGGATGGCGAGGAGTTCCTACCTGTCAGTACGGTACGTAGAATGTATAATTAATTATTAATTGACCAATATCTCGCCACAATTCTTGCTTATTCAAACCCAAACTGTTTTTGATGAACTCCATACTTGCAGGGTGCATCATTAGGTGACGCGATTGAGTTCAGTTCATTGCTCCCACCTGTAAAACTGATCCGCATACGACCAAAGACCTCGGAATCTTCGACACCGACGTTAGTGTTGGAAAGTTTAATTGGTTGCTTCAAAACTAAACCGCCAACCGAGCTAACTACTATCATATCTACTATCTCATCCTGGGCTACTGGAACGGAAACTCCCATTGCATCTACCAAATCACCGCCTAAAGGTGAGCAGCATTCAACCATCGGCATACACGGTAGACTAATTACTCCTTAGACTACTAATTCACCAACCTATCGCGGTATATTTGTGGAACCATAGTAACGATTAATAGATTAAATCAATGAAATGCACTAATATCCTCTCTTTATTGCCTATTCACTGCTTTATCGTATACATCGATGCTGATTGTACACAAGTACTAATAAAGACATGTTTTTTTCAGTATAGTATAGATCAGTAACTACCATACCTTTAAATTGCAGAAGGAGCATGGTCTTCCTGGGGCCCATGGTCAGAGTGTAGCGGACTTTGTGGACATTTGGGTGTTCATACACGGGTGCGTTCTTGTCAGACGGAGTCCGGTAACATGGCGTGCAAGGGAAGTCCAGTCGTAGAAGAAAACTGCGTCGGCGATGTTTGTCCAAGTAAGTACAAACCCCGTTGTAAACCACAATTATTAAATTTAAATAATTTAAATAATTAATCGGTGATGTTGCGAGTTCTCTGCGTCGTGCATAGTTTTGTACGTAATAACTCTTAATTTCTGCTTTCATGCTTATAGTTAGTATAATATTTCACGTTGTTAACATATTATGTCTTGTCTTAAATGCCTCACGTATAATGTCTACGTGCAGTTGAAGAGTGTAGCCTCGGAAATGGCTGCCTAGTGGAATGTACGTGGGGAACGTGGTCGCCTTGCCCAAAGTCCTGCGGATTTGGCCAGCGCTTGAGAGAACTTGACAACTTTATCCTCGTCGAGGGTCAGCGTTGTTCGCAGCAGGAAACCGAAGAGTTGGAACTATGCAACCAATTCGCATGTCCAGGTACGATTCATTATCGTGTGTGCTCTTCTTACGATATAACATTCGGTTTGTTTTTTTCAAATTTCCACCGCCCCATTCCGTGTTGTTGTACAACAGCAAAATTTGTGCTAAAAACAACCTGGACTAATCCTGCCAGCTCCTGTTTCTAGGTGAAAAAATTTTGCAAAAAATTGAGAAATTGAGAAAATTTGATAAAATTTGTGAGAAAAATAATATGGACTAATCCTTCCATCTCCTGCTCCTACCTGGAAAAATTGTGCCAAAAAATGGAGAAAATTATACATAATTGAAAACATTTGTGCAAAAAACAACCCGGACTAAACCTTCTATCGTCTGCTCCTAGTTGAGAAATTTTGTGCCAAAAAAAAGATAAATTTTGCAAAATTGAAAAAGATTACGCAAAAACAATCTGGAGTAACCTTCCTTCTTCTGCTCCTAGTTGATGGTCAGTGGGGAAGCTGGACACCCTGGAGTAACTGCTCGGCTCCGTGTGAGGGTGGCGTGACACGGAGGAGCCGACAGTGCACTACGATGCCTAAAAATGGCGGCATCGACTGCACGGGAATCGACGCCGAGACGTCAACGTGCAACCCGGAGCTGTGTCCAGACCACGGTACGGCATGTAAACTAAAATCTAAATTATTTTTAATTCTACAACTCGTGTGTGTACCATTGTGGAAACAAAATCGAAACCGAATAATTATTAAATTACCTAAATTATTATATTATTATATGGTAATAATTATACATACTACCATAAATTTAATATATATTTATATTAATATAATAAATGATTACATAATATATATATATACATATATATTATAATTATTATGATTATTATTATTATTATTATTATTATCATCATCATTATTAGATGTTATAGTGATAATTTTTACTCGCATATTCGTCGATTGTTCATTATTTTTTTCTAAGTGCACATTGACATATGACTCGTTTTTGTCTCATGGTATCTATGGTAAAATTAGTAGTCATGCATGTATACTTACAACTTACATGCATAAATACTTGTTTTTTTATTTACATTATTGCCTTTTAAGAACAATGCTCACCGCCGATGATCCTTGATGAATGTGCAAACGATTGTTTCCTGAGTTGCTCTCAAGTAGGAAAGGAATGCATCAAACCAGAAGTCTGTATCCCTGGTTGCAGATGTCCTGCTGGTACGTCGCGTAATATATTTTTATTATATATATATATTGTAGGCGTGTTATTCGCACTACCGCAGTAGAAGGTCTGTAATAGACTATAGAGATAATACAAGACAAGAAGTAACGTTTACTAGTGTTTACTCAATCTCTAATACAATACATGAGGTCTCAGTGTACTACCGAAAGGAAGAGTGTTTACTACACAGTATCCGCATCACGCACTTACACCTTTTCTCAGCGGGTGTTCTGTACAAAAAAAAACCCGAGGAGAGGCTGCTCCCCCTATTTATACGGCGCGGCTCGGATCCACGATCGCGTTTCCTCTTCTACGTCACCATCTCGCTTTTAGCTCCCTTTTGGCCCTGCCGGCCTTCCCGAATAAGGTGGGGTAAGGATTGTATCTACTACATTTCCACTACTAAATATGGGGAGGGTGCGCATTTTTCCTTGGCTCGAATCCATAGTCCGATTCTGGCCCCTGGTGTCATAGAATTATCTGGTCGGTGTCTAGCTTGTCACAATCCGCAAGAACTCGGGGAACCATAGCCGTGGGTTTCGGTTATTTCGTTCCCTCCCGCGCTCTCGGCTCCTTCTCCCGAGTCCGCTCGCAGCCTGTTGTGACATCTCTAGCGACACCGAGGCGGCAAGATTGCGTTTCCCGCATCGCCCTCGCTTTCCATGGCGTGTGAGCTTCGCCGGCTTACATTATACATGTGTGTTGTATGTTATAATATAATATATAATATATATATATATATATGTGTATATATATATCATTATACACAACAGGGCGAAACATCACACTAATTCCTAGATTGCTGATAGAAGCATATCTGTGGACAACGGCGTACGTGTGTGCTTTATACTATGTGCCGAATTACTTCTTTCTAGATGAATTGGAAGCAGATGGACAGTGCGTCAAACTGCAGCAGTGTCCGTGTACGGATATCGCTGGCATCGAATATGTCGCCGGCTTCTCGTTCGAAAAGGATTGTCAAAACTGGTCCGTATTTTTCGTTTAGGTTGTTGTTGTTGCTGCGGTTGCTGTTGTTGTTGTTGTTGTTGCTACGGCTGCTGTTCTTGTTGTTACATTTTGTTGTTATTGAATTTTCCGTGAGTTTCGCTGCTTTTCACGAGAATTACTGAATATTCATCCAAACCGACTACGGCCACTAGACTACTCTACCTAATCTTTTTTTCTTAAAAAATAACAAGCAATTATTACATTATTTATGATATCGTCTCACCGACTTCAGCAAAAACAACAAAATAACACTATAAGAAGATTAACAACATAAACAATGAAATACTAAGCAATTATTAGATTATTTGTGATCGTCTCACCTTCTTTAGTTCGTGCAACGACGGAGACGTGACTTGTATCGATGCGGGCTGCGCTGTGGACTGTGGCTTCAGCTCCTGGACAACGTGGTCGGCTTGCAGCACCACCTGCGGAGAGGGAATACAGTCGAGATACAGGTGTGCCTAAAGCGAAGGAGAAAGAGAGGAAGGAAGAGAGAGAGAACGGGCGAGAGAGAATGAGAGAGAACGAGAGAGAGTAGGAGAGAGACAGTGAGAAAGAGAGAAAGAGAGAGAGAGAGAGAGAGAGAGAGAGAGAGAGAGAGCGCGCGCGAGAGAGTAGAGATAGAGAGACGACGACAACTAAGTTAAGTAGTTAGTACTAACTACTACTTTACTTACGTTAACGTTAACGTTACGTAGTAGTATACTATAGTAGTAGTA
>NW_014577923.1:166920-179190 GCF_000485595.1 Priapulus caudatus
ATTTAGGGTGAGGTAACAAGAGTGTTGTCACGTGCGTCTTTACTGGTTGTTTAGGGTGAGGTAACAAGAGTGTTGTCACGTGCGTCTTTACTGGTTGTTTAGGGTGAGGTGGAGCAAGATTGGAAGTGCGTACCGGCCGCCGAGTGTCGCTGTTTCATGGCGCAGACAGAAGACGGTGAACTGGTGACGACGGAATATGCTCCCAACACCAGCTTCGTCGGTGGATTCCACGATTGTCAGAACTGGTGAGAAAAAAGAAACGTCATTTTAACGTGGTGATAGTTTCGCACGCATTTTTAAAACGCGTATCATAATTTTAATTGATAATTTCGCAATTTAATGAATATATTTAATTTACTAATCAAAATTTATACATCATAATTATTACATCATAATTTATTAATATATTGATATTCATTAATAACATCATGCTAATCGTGTTTTATTTTTCTGCTGTATTGTTTTAATACTTTTATTGCCGTATTTTCTTACGTGTTTAAACCTTCATCTTTCAGCTCGTGCAACGAAGGGGAATTGCTTTGCGACAACTTGCCGGAGTGGCCATGCAAGCGTGAGGACGGTTATGCATCTTTCCTATCTTTTCACGATTACATTTACGATTTCACCGCCATTTCCAGTACCGCGGCGATCGTTCCTCACTTTTAGCAAAAAATACGGCGTTACGAACAAAACGAGTCCGTAGCAGAAGTAAATGCGGATCCTAATCCGAATCTGAACCTTGACCCGCATCCAAATCCGGACCCGGATGTGTTTTGTTTTCAGTACTTTGTGCGGACGTACTTTCATATATATATATATAGCATTTTAAACTCGTCTTATCACATTGTGGACGATAAACAGAAAGTAGGTATAATAGTAGAGGCACATGAATACGTGACTACATGTTCCATTAATTTTATTTAATTTTACAGTAGCTTTGATGCATGCTCGCTCGCGGTGCTATTTTCTTCTATTGCACCCTTGCGACTTCTCCTTCTCTCCGTTCGTCGCTAGCATCCTGGACTGCTTGGACGCCCTGGTCACAGTGCAGCGCCACGTGCGGTGACGGCAAACAGATCAAGCGTAGGGAGTGCGTGCTACCGGACGGCACCAGGAGTGACAACTGCATCGGTCTGGACGAGAACGCACAACGTTGTGTCGATCCGCCATTAGATCCATGTCCTGGTACGTTCGTGTCTCATGTACACCGTATCAAAAGATAGTAGATCATCTATAGAAGGATTGTAGACAATCTAGGCGTATTTCCCGCGCCCGAAACTTGATAAATCAATTATACTTTTTTGATATTTTACTTTCTCGATTGCGGTTCCAATATGTGGTATTTGTTGCAGTTCCATTTTTTTAAATCACGTTATAATGTTCGCGTATTTCTTGCATCGAATCTTAATTCATTCAAGACCGTTTCACATTTGCGAGTGTTGTTCTTTTAGTGGATGGAAATTGGTGCGGATGGGCATCTTGGTCTGGCTGTTCGAAATCGTGTAACGTCGGCTTAACGGTGAGAGCTAGGTTGTGTGAATGCCCACCGGCCAGTTTTGGCGGTAAGAGTTGCTACCTCGACCAATACATCGCACCAGAATTCCAAGAGGAAACGTGCAACACGGATAACTGTCCGGGTGAGTTATCAAGACGTTAACACTTAACTAAAATAAATAACTATAAATGTTTTTTATCGATTTTCGCCGACGCTGACGTACGGTAATTGTGCGTAAGAAACGTCACGCCGCGCTCGCTCTCGCTTACACGCGTGTTACACTCCAAAAATGGCTGCTTCCACATTTATAAACTACGGCGTAACTCCATTGTTCAATCACTTCCACGACTGTTTGATCATACGTAAGCAACTCTATTGTTCTAACAGTTTAACCACTGTTCGATCATACGTAAGCAACTCCATTGTTCCAATAGTTCCGCTATTGTTCCATCATACGAGACTCCATTGTTCTAACAATTCCACCATTGTTTCATCATACGAGACTCCATTGCTCTAACACTTCAGCCATTCGTTCATCATACGGGACTCCATTGTTCTCACAGTTCCGCCATTGTTTCATTATTATACGAAACTGCGTTGTGTAGGAAAAAGGGGAACGGAGAAGAGGCACTTACGTACTGTTGTGCTTATGTATGTCGTAACGTATATATATATTAGAATAAAACCGTCTATATTATATACGACGCCTTTGACCATCACTGTCTACGATCATTGACCAACGAGTGACGAGAGATGTCAAAAACCTTCCCTACAATTGTTTTAATAGTGAGCTGCGCTTGGGACGAGTGGAGCGAGTGGTCGGAGTGTAGTCAGACATGCGGGACAGGCCAACGCATCCGCTCCAGAACGCAGAGCCAGGCGCAGTTCAACGGCACCGACTGCGACGCGGGTCCGACCGAAACCGCTCCGTGCGATCTTCCGGATTGTCCAGGTATTCGGACACAATTCACGCGTGTAATTCGTGCAATCACGGGATGCAATCGCGATTACATTACACGAACAGGTGCAGGTAGAAATAAAGGAACAATTGCAATACGTTTGTAGGTGTGATTTTAGGCACGAGGGTGGGTGTAATTACAACTACAATTACAGGTACAGTTACAGGCACAGGCGGAGGGGCAATCAGAAGTACAATTACACGTGCAATTTTATTTACAATTACAATACAATTACAGGTGTGATTACAGGCACAAATAGAGGTGGGATTACGGCTACAATTACACTTACAATTACAATAAAATTACAGGTGTTATTATAGGCGCGAGGGTGGGTGCAATTACATCTACAATTACAGGCACAGGTGGATGTGCGATTGCGGGTACATTTACACACGCAATTACAGTTACAATAACACTACAATTACAGTTACACCTAACCTAACACGCAACTCCCATGCTAATATAAACTATGTAAACGTTGTCTGATCAACTCTATGTCGCGTTCTAGGGAATCACATGTTGAACCGACGTAACATCTATCTTATATAATTTTATTTATTGCGCTCGGTTTCATTAATTGCCTAAATTACTCGTTTCTGTTATATTAATAGGTTTATCTCTAAATTAACTCTTCAGTCATAAAATTAATATTGCATTCATCTCTCTCCGACTACTTTTAGACTTTGAATGCGCGGTGGAAGGGCAGGTGTACGAGGAGGTAGCGTGCGAGGAAATTTGCCCTCAGAGATGTTCCCATCTGGGCGCCTTCAGCGAATGTCTTCTGTCGGAGGGATGCGAACCAGGAAAATCCATGAAAACCTGCCACTGCATGGACGTACGTAAAAACTCAACCCCTGCACAATTTCGCATGCTTGAACAGATATATTCGGAGTGAACGCAATAATATATTATAAAAGAATATATGAAAATCACATTGCGCATAACGCAAAACACCGAGACCGCGTAAACCGTCGAAAAAAATATCGATGAATGCTGGAAACCATGTTTTGGTTTCAGTCTTATTTATTGAATCAAGTCGGGTATAGATCATATTTTATGCAGGATATTGTTTAATCTAGATGCGTTACGATGCTTAATCCGACTGAAATCAAAACCCTTTACTAGTCTACAGTCTTTAATGATGTTCGCTCTGTTATCGTGGCCCAGTTGACTAACATATTATCCAGTTATCACACCCTGTGCTCTCTGGAAAAGCCTCAAAGTTAGTGTTAATCGTTCCCTCAGCCTTTAGTAAAGAATCTGGTGGCAATTTGGGCTACCATACTGGTTATGTATTTATTTGATCAATTATGTATATCATGAATTATATCAAACAGTGGGATGGGAATAAGATAATGTGTTTTCACGTGCGTCTTTACTGGGTGTTTAGGGTGAGGTAACAAGAGTGTTGTCACGTGCGTCTTTACTGGTTGTTTAGGGTGAGGTAACAAGAGATTTTTACGTGAGCCTTTACTGGTTGTTTAGGGTGAAGTGGAGCAAGATGGGAAGTGCGTACCGGCCGCCGAGTGTCGCTGTTTCATGGCGCAAACAGAAGACGGTGAACTGGTGACGACGGAATATGCTTCCAACACCAGCTTCGTCGGTGGATTCCACGATTGTCAGAACTGGTGAGAAAAAAGAAACGTCATTTTAACGTGGTGATAGTTTCGCACGCATTTTTAAAACGCGTATCATAATTTTAATTGATAATTTCGCAATTTAATGAATATATTTAATTTACTAATCAAAATTTATACATCATAATTATTACATCATAATTTATTAATATATTGATATTCATTAATAACATCATGCTAATCGTGTTATATTTTTTGCTGTATTGTTTTAATACTTTTATTGCCGTATTTTCTTACGTGTTTAAACCTTCATCTTTCAGCTCGTGCAACGAAGGGGAATTGCTTTGCGACAACTTGCCGGAGTGGCCATGCAAGCGTGAGGACGGTTATGCATCTTTCCTATCTTTTCACGATTACATTTACGATTTCACCGCCATTTCCAGTACCGCGGCGATCGTTCCTCACTTTTAGCAAAAAATACGGCGTTACGAACAAAACGAGTCCGTAGCAGAAGTAAATGCGGATCCTAATCCGAATCTGAACCTTGACCCGCATCCAAATCCGGACCCGGATGTGTTTTGTTTTCAGTACTTTGTGCGGACGTACTTCAAGTACGGTACTTTGTACGTTCGAGATCTTTGTACGTTCGAGATCTTTGTACGTTCGAGATCTTTGTACGTTCGATATCATTGTACGTTCGGGATCTTTGTACGTTCGATATCATTGTACGTTCGAGATCTTTGTACGTTTGAGATCTGTACGTTCGAGATCTTTGTACGTTCGGGATCTTTGTACGTTCGAGATCTTTGTACGTTCGAGATCATTGTATGTTCGGGATCTTTGTACGTTCGATATCATTGTACGTTCGAGATCTTTGTACGTTCGAGATCTGTACGTTCGAGATCTTTGTACGTTCGGGATCTTTGTACGTTCGAGATCTTTGTACGTTCGATATCATTGTACGTTTGAGATCATTGTACGTTCGAGATCTTTGTACGTTCGAGATCTTTGTACGTTCGAGATCTTTGTACGTTCGAGATCTTTGTACGTTCGAGATCTTTGTACGTTCGAGATCTTTGTACGTTCGAGATCTTTGTACATTCGGGATCTTTGTACGTTTGGGATCTTTGTACGTTCGAGATCTCTGTACGTTCGAGATCTTTGTACATTCGAGATCTTTGTACGTTTGATATCTTTGACGCAGTATAGTCGATAGTTAAGCTTTACGCCCAGCCTCCGTTACTACCTCTACGCTATGGTATCTACATAGCAGCTGATGTACGTTTCTCTCTCTCTCTGTCTCTCTCTCTCTCCCTATCTCTCTCTCTCTCTCTCTCTCTCTAACTCTCTCTAACTCTCCTCACATTTTAACTCTCACTCCCTCTCTAACGTCTGCAGGCGGCTGGTACGAGTGGACGCCGTGGAGCGAGTGCACGAAGACGTGCGGCGACTGCAAGCAGAACCAGTACCGCTTCCGCAAGTGTTCCGCCGCCGGCACGTGCGTCGGCACACCCTTCGAGCTGAAACAATGCCCGTCGCTGCCGGCATGTCCAGGTACGCGGGGAAAGGTGGGGAGGTTAGACATTATAGTAGCCACGTATGGCTTCAGTAGAGTAAGATTGTATGAGAGATGTCTCTTATACGGAATCTTACGTTCATATAGCATTTATATTCATATAGCGGGAAGGGGGAGATTATGTATGATACGCGTGGCTTCAGTAATTTGAGATATTATGAGGGATGTTTTTTGCACGTAATCTTATGTTTATATATAGCGTTATCATCGTATCTTATGCGTATCATTACGTACGTATATTATCATTTATATATCTTACCTATAAATAATCACGTCATTGCTACCTACCCACGATCGCCTAAAGTACTTCTCATGTGTACGTGCGTGCGTGCGTGCGCGTGTGCGTATGCATGCATGTGCGCGTTCTCGTGTGCGTTCATGCATGTATACACACCTGTATATACGCAATACGAGAACACTCGCCTCTGACGACGTCTGACCCTTGTCCTTCCTATCGCCTCCAGCCGACTGTCACTGGAATAAGTGGACAGGGTGGTCGGCGTGTACGGTGAGCTGTGGGACCGGCCTGAAGACCCGAACGCGCGATATCGCTCATGCGGAGCAACATGGCGGACTTCCATGCGACGGACCGGAGGAACAGACGTGGCCCTGCAATACGAACGAATGTCCAGGTGCGTGGTCGCGATAGCTGGTGTGTGTGTGTGTGTGTGTGTGTGTGTGTGTGTGTGTGTGTGTGTGTGTGTGTGTGTGTGTGTGTGTGTGTGTGTGTGTGTGTGTGTGTGTGTGTGTGTGTGTGTGTGTGTGTTATAAACGTTTATTAACGTATAACGTTACTACGTAACGTATAACGATAACGTCAAATTATAACAGCGGCGGAGATAGTAATTATCGGTTAAGTTAACGTATGTGAACGTGAGTGCGATTATAATGGTGTAGGATTATACTGATGTGTTGTTTTTTCAAGCATCTACTAGATTGTTCAGATTATTACGGTTATTTACGGTTAAGATTCAAGATTTTTAGAATTTCACTTACTATTGTTTTACTATAAGTTGCTATTAAACATTTATGCGGGCCTGTACCTGTTGTACATGTGCCAAAGCATTAATCTCACTTATTCGCGCAATCACCGCAATCACGTGATAATATAGGTAGGTTCGTGGACTGGAACTGTAGGTGTATTCAGATGTAAATATCACAATTTATGATTAAGTATATATTTGTATGTTAATATATATGTATATCTCGTTTTGCTCAATATATTATAATATATATATATATATATATATTATATAGTATCTCGTATATATGAGTATGGTATGTGTATATATAAAGCAAACAATGTGGTGTTTTTTAACTGTTAATATAATTATATATATATATATATATATATATAGATATACTTATATACTTATTATCGTATATTAGTATGTGCGTGTGTATGTGTAAAGTAAAATTTTGGTTGTTTTTTAACGTATTTAATTGGCGAGGCCACTGGTCGTCTGCTTACACGACGGACGACGCCCGTCGACGGGACAGATATCGAGCTGCTGCGACGGTCATGCATATGACTTGTGCGACGACCTGTCCGGCGCAGATGCAATCAATCTATCGTTTGCCCATGATGTCTGTTATGAACCGACTGCCGATCGGGTACGTGTGTCATTGTCGTTACCAACATTGTCCTCACGCACATTGTCGCCACGCACATTGTCGCCACGTACATTGTCGTCACGCATGTTGTCGCCACGCGAACATTGTCGTCACGCACATTGTCGTCACGCACATTGTCGTCACGCACATTGTCGTCACGCACATTGTCGTCACGCACATTGTCGTCACGCACTAACTTGTCGTCCACGCACGCGTTGTATGTCAGATCGGTCGTACTGACATGTAATGAGATTAATCTTTCGGCTGATTTAAAATAATGGGAACCTATTAGGACATTTACCCTAACCTAATTGTCGTCGTTCTGAATACGTAGGTAATTAATACAGGAAGGAATATAACGCCTATCTTCTGATAAATAATGGAAACGATACGGGAAGTAATTAAATTGTGTCTCCTCGGTCAGTGAGCCGCTCTAATATATCCTCTCTGTAACTATAGTTATGGTGTCTGAACTTGTTTCATCATTGTACAGTGACCCCCTGCCATTATATCCTCTCTGTGACTACTTTTATGTTGTCGACCTTTTTCATCATCGTACGTGCGCTCTCATATATCCCTTCTGTGACTAATTTTATGGCTGTCGCTAGCCTGTTCATTATTTGTACAGTTTCTCGCCATATTGCTCCTCGTGGCTACAGGTTATCGGCTGTGCTACATGTTTCATTCATCGTACAGTGTCGCCCTTCTTATATATCCGTCTCTGTGACTCCGGTTATCGGCCCTGTCTTACCTGGTTTCATTATTCGTACAGTGTCGCCTCATATTTGATGCTCTCTGTGACTACAGGTTATGGCTGTCTTACTGTTCGATTATCGGTACCGTGTCGCCTCTATATATTCCTCTCTGTGATCCATGGTTAGATGGCTGTCTACTTGATTTCATTATCTACAGTGCTCGCCTGGTATATATGCCTCTCGGATGGTCCGGCCCGTGTTCTTCGCGTACAGTAGAGCCCTCTTATATATCCCCTCTGGACCACAACAGGTCTCGATCCGACGGTCAGTGTTGAGTAGGCCGATGAATGCGTGCTTATAGAGCAGGGCCTGCCGCTCGTTTTCTTCACCTCACAGAATGCAGGAGGAAGAAATCGTCACGCTCGCATGCCGGGAAGTCTATGATGCAGAATTGCACACGACATGGTAGGTGCACGCACGCACGCACGCAGGGCGACGCACGCCACGCCACACGACGGCACACGCACGGCGTGCACACGCACGCACTACGCACGTCGCACGCACGCACGCATACATCCCACCACATCATGCAACACATCCCTATCCTCACCCAACTTACACCCTTCACATCGGGCACTCAGCACCGGCGCTTCTAGTAGGCCATATATCCTCCAATCAAGACACACAGCGCCCTTATACTTTCCAACTACGTCCCGCCCATTCATGCACTACACACCAGCCTCCCATTAAAACACGAAAAACCCCATTTCTGCCACATCACAAATGACACACACCGCACCATTTCAGACGCGACCTACAGATCAACACAATCAATGGCACACAACACGCAGCACACACGCACACACACCGCACGCACACCACACAACACGCACGCCACAACAACACACACACACACACACAACACACACACACACGACCACATACACGCGACACACACACCCACGACACAACAACGCTGCCACTACGCACACACACACCACACACCCATCACACACACGCATCACACACACCACACACACAACGCACTCACCACACACACACACACACGCAGCACATCACGCACACAAGCACGCACGCACACCACACACGCGCACAACACACACACACAACCAACACACCAACCAGCACACACACCACACACAGCACACACACCTTACAACCGCACACACGCACACCACGACACGACACACACACCACAACAACACACACACACATCCCCATACACAACATCCCCCACACCACGCGCGCGCACACACACACAAACACAACACACCACACACACCAACTCCCACACACACATTCACACACACACACACACACACACACACACACACACACACACACCACACACACAGCACCATCCCCACCACACACATCCCACACGAACACACCAACACACCAACACACAACACACAACCGCGCGCGGCAAACACGCACGCACACAAGCACAGCACGCACGCACGCACCACACACACACACACACCACAACACACACAACACACACACCAACGATCTCCCCACCACACACATCCCACCACACACATCCCCCCACACCACACACGCGCGCAACACACACACACACAACACCAACACCACACACACACACACACAACATCCACACCACACATCCCCACACGCACACACACACACGACACCACGCGCGCACACGCACACACAACACACACACACACACAACACAGCACGACACACACGCACATCACACACACACACAACACACACACACACACACACACGATCCCCACCACACACTCCCCCTCACGCACGGCCTTATACAAAGAAGATCACCGCATCTCTCGCTCAACCCCTGCAGCACGTGTGTGAACGCCTCAACTGAACGCACGAAACCCGTGCAGTCCTGGACGCCGTGGTCGCCGGATGCGAGCGGGGGACTCACGCAGCGAAGCATGCGGCCTCCGGATCGCCGAACGACGCGCGTCTGCTTCAAGCGCGAGTTCGGACGACGACGCTGCGGGAGGAGCAGCCGCAGGCCGGAACCCTGACCAACTGCCGCCTGTCAGGTACGTGCCCGCGCGTGATGGTGGCAGGTAGTGGATGTTCGACTTTACACCGTCTCACCACACACACACAAACCACACATAATAGGTCGACCGCCCAGCTAAACCCGGACACCGTCACAGATTCGTATAATAATGTCTCATATCGAGATGGATAACGTATACAATTATATACCTATATATAATACGACAAAACCGAATATTCCGGTCTCACCGTTTTAACGGAATAGATAAGCACATCGAACACAGGTTGGACATATAATATAGTATAGATATATAGTAATATATATAAATAAAACAATGGAATGCGATAAATATATGTGTATATATATATATATATATATATATTTATTTATCGCATGCATTGTTTATATATATATATATATCAGTGGATCTACAGCTCACTACTAGAGACTGTCCATTGCGACAGACCATGCATGTGTCCATGTGCAGGTCTCCGCTCCGCGTTTTGCTCCTCACTCGCCTTTCCTTACGCCCCGTAGTTAACTGTACGGTGTCGCCCTGGAGCGAGTGGACCGACTGTACGTCGCCATGTGATGGTGGCTACAGGACGAGGACGAGGGACGTGGTGAGCGAGGCCAACAACGACGGACACTGCGAAGATCCACTAGACCAGACGGACAGCTGCAGCGTGGAGCCGTGCCTAAAGTGTACGTACGCATGCACCGTATCTGTAACAACTGGAGTAGTAAATTTTTGAAAAAACACCAATTAATTTACGACTAATCTTCGCACCTATACGTGTAAGGCGCCGGTGCAGATGAAATTCCATTGCGAGTCTCCTTATTTTATAGTCAAACTAAATTGTACAGTGTTACAAAATTAAAAAGACGCCGACGACACCAACAGTGATAACAACAACAACAACAGCAGCGACAAGAACAACAAGAACAACAACAACAACGACGACGACGACGACGACGACGACGACGACGATAACAACACCAACAACACCAACAACAATAACAACAACAATGCCAACATCAACAACAACAACAACAACAACAACAACAACAACAACAACAACAACAACAACAACAGCGCATACACGAAACACAATAATTAATTAATAATAATTAACACACACCAACTAACGCCCCTCCCCCCCCGCCGTATTTGCAGCTACGCCCCCGGTGTGTCCCGACGGAAAGGTGTACAGCGACTGTTCGAACAAGTGTCCGCTCAGGTGCGAAGACCTGGGAGACAGCTCAGAGTGCACGACTACGATCGGCGAGTGCTTGCCAGGCTGCGCATGCCCCGACGGATTGGTTAGTCGTAGTTCGTGAAATATTAATCAATCAACTAAGCAAGATTAAATGATCGAACAGTAACGAATCAAATTACCATTAGGAGCATGGATAGTGAGGCAAGGGTGGTAGCGGTGCTACTCCTCCCGCCTCTTTCCTTCTAGATTTTGAATGATGTTACAATTAAAGCTTGATAAATCTAAAGAACCCCCTAAAATACGTCATGTATATCGTCACGTAGTAGTCACATTCTCTCTCACTTTAGTCTCACACGCCACCCTCCCACTTCACTATATATATATATATATATATATATATATATATGTACGCACGTTTACTGGAAGCTCCTCCTACTCTCTCCCACATCACTCGCCCGTATTACGTAATATTGGCCCGACCCTTCTCCACTAGGAATTTCCTTGGGCTACGTCCATGAAATTGGAAATGCACGTAGAACTATCGTTCACCGGCGTCGCCATGGAGATATGTGCACGCGTGATTCTGTAACCGTGTTTTTTTCGGGGGTCGTGGTCACCTTCAGGCGTTGTCACGCGTGATTCTATAACAGTGTTGTTTCGTGGTCACCTTCAAGCGTTGTCACGCGTGGTTCTATAACAGTGTTGTTTCGTGGTCACCTACAAGCGTTGTCACGCGTGGTTCTATAACAGTGTTGTTTCGTGGTCACCTACAAGCGTTGTCACGCGTGATTCTATAACAGTGTTGTTTCTACAGGTGTTGTCACGCGTGATTCTATAACAGTGTTGTTCCTACAGGTGTTGTCGGGTGACCACTGCATGCACGTGGCGAACTGCTCGTGTCAATGGTCGGAGGAGTTTGAAGCCGTGGGAACAGAGCAGCCACTGGATGAGAATGGTCAGCCGATAACGTCTTTCCCCAGCGGTTACGTCCTACACAAACACTGCCTCAACTGGTAACGACCGACACATGCAGTCTACATACGCGCGCGAGTATCTTAATTATTATACCTGATTATGTGAAGAGCACGTGGTTAATGAGCTCTTAATTATA
>NW_014577923.1:180684-181819 GCF_000485595.1 Priapulus caudatus
CAATAATTTTACGGCTGTTAAAAATATGTAACGCTCTTTTTCCTGGGGGCGCCTCCATCCAATGGCATTAACCCAGCTTCTTCCTCATCTTTCGGATTATGCGCAAGGTGATTAACAGGGTGTGTGGAAGGATAAGGTGTACTACGTAGCAAGTGGCATGTGAGCGCAAAATGACTCATGATGGCAAAGTTAATGAGTACCAGAATGAGAGAAAGAGGGGGAGAAAAGAGAAATAATGACATGCATAGCGGAATCGGGGTAAAAGAGAGCGCTGGAATCATAGAAATAATATACTACTAGGTAGGTCTCTATATATTTCTATGGTTTAAATGGAGGAGATAGATCATATATTAGAGGGAAGCTGGTAGCTTATTTCTCTGTGTCTCGTGCCGTGTGTATTCGAATATGAACCGATAGATGGCGCTTTCAAACGTTTTGAAAATGGCGTGGATTTTGTGAAGTTTTATTGAATATTCAGCATGTTTTCAACCTATTTTCAGCTCTGTTACACTCGGTATGGAAAGTAGAGAGACTTAAAACAGTCTATATTTACAAGGTAAGCTTTCTCTGTAGCCTTATGATGAAGTTAGCACTAGGCAATGCATAATACCTGATCAGGCAATTGTCTAATATAGTCAAGTATCGTTATTATCGGTTAACTTATACTTATAGTTATAGTTCACAGACACAGGTAATACTAATACTAATATAGGAATACTAATAGTAATAGTAATAGTAATACTAATATAGGAATACTAATAGGAATACTAATAGTAATAGTAATAATACCTGATAATACTAATACTAATAGTAATAATACTAATATAGTTGTTTTTTGCTGTTATATATGAGAGCAAATGTTTGTAGCCACTGTTCGCTAAGGAATATTATTATACTTATATTCGCAAAAATTTGTAGCTGATACAAATTACAATGGCTACAAATCTGCTACATTTTTATAGTGTTGACTGTTGTTTATCTGACTGTAGCCAATACACAATGGCCACAAATCTGCTATAATAGGGCATCGAATCTGTAGCTGATACAATAGCTACAAATCTTTTACATCCATCTTTTACATTACAGGTAGCCAAAATGCTTAGGGGCGTTGAGGTAGCTGAATAACCGGGATGCG
>NW_014577923.1:181829-191401 GCF_000485595.1 Priapulus caudatus
AACGACACGATCATTCTGAGCCATTCGAACCAGTCTTGATTGAAAATCTGGACCAAACTGATTGGCATACTTCGGGTGTAAACCAACAGTTGCCCAAGCACACGGGAATAGTGCCATGATTTCATCAAAAGACTCATACAAATCGGGCCTAATAAAATTAGTCACTACTGCACGAAGACTGCACTCATATGTAGGGATCGGTCTGATCTGTATGATGTCCAGATGGCAGTGAGCATCTATAATGCCAACAGTGTCGGGCAAATGCAAATTCGCACAGCGACGAGCATTGCAACGCCTCCTCAAATCGTTTGCACACCACAGGCTGGGCACAAATAACTGTGAAGCCATTGTAAGGGTGCAGTGAACTGAAAAATAAAGGAAAAGTGCACGAGTTCTCAAATATATATATCAAATAGGATAAACATTAGTAGCATTAAAAAAAAAGAAAAAAAAGGCTCATATATGTTTGTCGTCCAGATCTATGTATGGAACAAAACATGTTAATCATCGCCATGTAACAGAATATAATAAAATAATAAATACTGTATGCAAATAAATCACCACATCATTTAAATTATGAGTCAACGAATATCTTGAACTTGAACGAAACAAAATAGAAAGTTGTTGGCAGCATGATAGTGAGAAGGCGACCACCATTGCAGATGGCCATTAGCAACAAAAATAGCTCAGAAATAGTATAATTTAGCAATAATCACAGTGTCAGTTCACCCTTCCCCACAGTTACATAAAGCTTATACACTTAACTAATTTCTGGCAGTTCGCACGAGACGTGCCAACCCAAGGGGCAGTACAGTCCGCACCAGAAAACCCCCCTCCCACCTCCCCCACAGTTACACAAGTCTGATACACTTAATGAAGCTATGTCTTAGTTAAACCTCCGCACAGTTAAACAAAGCTTATACACTTAACTAATTTCTGGCAGTTCGCACGAGACGTGCCAACCCAATGGGCAGTACAGTCCGCACCAGAAAACCCCCCTCCCACCTCCCCCACAGTTACACAAGGCTTATACACTTGCTTATATATTACATATATAATATATATATTATACATTATATATTATTAATTATAACTTATATCATTAAACGAATCTTAATCTAACAATTTTAAATCACCTTTATAGTAGTCGTCTAATAATTCATACTCAAACTGCGCTTCCACACTTTCATCATCACTTTCACACTCATCATCCTCTTCAACATCATACTCTATTAAATACTTTGTTTTTAATCTATCTGAACTATGTTGTGTTATTTCAAGTATTGTTCCCGTGTAAGTTATGCGCTGTTTTGTGTCTTCATCTTCAAATGTGTGTTCTACCCGTCTGTACAGTAAGTCCGTTGGTTGCATGTTTGTTACTTTTTTTCTTTTTGTCATTAGTACTTCGTTTGGTTCATGTTCTGTGGATTTTCTTTTATTTGGTTGCTTTCGATTTGTTGTCTGTTTGTTTGTTGTTGTTTGCTGTGTGTTGTGTATTGCGGTTGGTTTTGTCATCAGTGTCTGTAGCTGTCTTAATATTGTTTGCTTTGCCTCATGTAAATCTTGTTTCCTAATGCTAGCCTCTGGTTTATGTGCATTAATTATTTCACTTCGTGCCATTGAACTTGTGTATCTGAACTGTGATTCACTAATTATCTTGACTAAATTGTCGGTGAGGTTGTCGTACTGTCAGTGTTTTTCTTGATGTTGTGTGCATGAATAGGTTTCTTGGTTGCATCATTACATAGTACAATTTTGTGACATCTTAGTTGAATTCCTAGTGCTAGTCTCTGCCCTGTTTTAGTTTTTTATCTGATCAAGCCTTTGGATTTATGTCTTCCCATGTTTCCATTCCCCCCAAGTTCGTGTCAATTTCTCAATGATTTGTCTTTTTTCTTGCCGTTTGTTTTCGTCTCTTAATTGCTTGCTATTTTTTTTTGGCTTCTAGTTGTTCTGTGTTTGTGTTTGTAAATTGCGAGTTTTCTTTGTTTATATCTTTCTTCTACATACTTGACTGAACTTATTTGCAGTGTTAATGTACCTCTCTTTGTGATGTATGTCTAATGTGTCTAACGCAGTCTGCAGTCTTATTATTAGCGTAATCAGGATCGTCGCTTCTCATGTTAATTCGTCCGTCGGCGTTTGGTCGTTGTCTCATCCAGCATGTCCAACTGTCCAAAGTCTCGTTCACTCGCAACGTTAGTGGCAGGCACCTTGCTGCGGCGTCCCTGTACCCCCTGTCTGACTTCATCGCGTGGTTCTCATTTCATGTGTGCACCTGTGTAAACTTAGTTGAAATGTGTGAGGATTGATTTCTAGTGCTTCCTGCGTGTATATATTGTGTTGAATATCATCAGTGTCTGTGAACATTGTTTCATAACATGCCATCTCTATGCACCTCCGCCACACCTTCATCAAACATCACAACACGGCCCAGCTACCAATTCGCGATGCATTCACTTGCCCACACTTTTAGCTTCTTCCTCCATCACATCTAGATAAGAAAGGACTGTGCCCAATATTTCCCTCGAATTATTAATCTCCAGAGCGGCCTGTTATTATTTTATCTATTGATTCCAAGTGCTCTTATACCTGCTACGATATACGGGGGACTCTAGATCTTTTTTAACTGCTTCTAGCAACAGGTTCCCACTACCGCCACAACCTCAAGAAATGACCGGAAAGATCCATGTAATATACATAGCTGCAGCTGCAGCGTTGTAAAATATTACATTAAATCTATTACCCCTTGAACTTGGTTAGAATGTACTTTATTATCTAGATATGCAGCAAATGGACTCATTACCCCTGCACTCTCGCTTCCATGATTCTACAACGTCTTACACATCTTTCTTTAGGCATCTATTGCACCAACACCACTCACTTTCTCACCAATGCCAAACTCTCAACGTTTTCAGCGCTTCCTCTGCATGCGAAGCTTAATTACCATAAAATGCAATTGACAATAAAAACCTATTTATTTTCTAAAATAACCCGATGCCTGTTCCTCCGACAATTCCCCTAATTCTACAGCTGTTTCTACAAGGACTTTCTCCATTCCTCGATGTCATCTGCAAAGGAGCTTGTTATGACGATGTGGCGGTGCAGTCATCATGTTCTTAATTGGCTCGACTAGTCTTGCAGCGAGTGCTCTCTGTGCTCTCCTGCTTTGTATCATCAATCTTCCTATCTCTCCTAAAAATATCTTGTAAAACCCCTTGTACATTTTTTGCTGTTTCGCCCGCTCCATGTCCAGAAGCCCCAGTGTAAATGTTCCCCCGGTGTAGTAATGTCATATGTCCATAGTGCTCGCCCGTATTTGCTTGTCCCGTCGTGTGTAGTGTACTTGGCTAGCCTCAAACTAATTCTGTACCCTCTGTATTTTACTTAATGTACGTGCTTCAACACATATATCTCTCATCAAACATTCACTCGGTAATCTACCAACATCCACACCACCCATCTTCGTAACACTGTATTTAATGATTTGAACTAACATTTCTCACACCCACACCCCTGTTTAATAGGTCATAGCACACTTCTCTCACTTCATTCTACGTATCCCCCGCATGAAACGTACACTTCAGACTGCTCCATCACTTCTTCCTCATTTCCCTCTCATACTTTGGCCTCTAGTTCTAATTTTGTTTATTTCATTTCTTAATTCATTCTATTTGCTACCTAATCTGCTGTTTTTGTCTACATCGTACTCTCATGGTTCTGCTCTCCTCACATACAATAACTTTCTCTTCGACACACACTCCAATTCCTCGGCAATTGCTCATTTTCATCTTTAGCCTTCTTGCACTTGTCTTTCTAACTTCTGTAATAGTTGTCATCATTTGGCTTTTTACATACTAATTGTCTAACCTCCCGTTTCTTAATGTTTCGTATGTTGTACTGTACTAGTTGTGCTTTTGCTGGCGTAGTTGTTTTGATTGTGATTCATATTTTTTCTGTAATCTGTAATGTTGAAGAAAGTTTTGGTGTTGCTGCCGCTGTTCTTGTTGCTTGCTGCTTCTGTTCTTGTGCTTGCTGCTTGCTGTTCTTGTTTGTTGTTGCTTCTGTTCCTGTTCTTGCTGCTTCTTGTTCTTGGTCTTGTTCTTGCTGTTTCTGCTGCTGTTTCTTTGTTGTCTTTTCTTGCTGCGCTGCCTTTCTGCGCTCGTTGTTGTGCATCATCCAACTTGCATTGACATGGCTGAAATTCCTCATCTAAAAACTTAACTAATTTTTCACGTCTAAGACTTCTAGCCTTCTGCTTTACCCTTAACATGCTAACACAGTACATATGTTCATCACAATCTACAAAACGGTTATCAATATTAATTAACATCTCTCGTTGCAACACTTGAGTATGTATACGTAACTTATATAAGACGCGATTTGTTACTTTATTTTCTACTGCATGCGCCATGCTACAAATGTACAGTACACAATCTATTACCCAAAAATTCTGTAAACCGAAAAGCTCTGAAAACTGGAAGTTTTTTTCGTGAGAGGTTGTCTGCACACAAAGATTGCGTTTTGTTGCACAAGGTTCACTGCAGAAATATTAATGTGTTTGGCATTACTCTTACAATTATAATATAATAATAGATTGTGTACTGTATTAATATGTAACTGTAAAAATGTATAACTATAATAAATACAGGCGGTAATAAGCAAGTCAAAAGTAAAATTAGTAACTAGTAACTGTAATAACAATATTAATTATCTATTAATAACAACAACAATAAAATGGTAAAATTCAAAAATAACAACTTATCAACAATAACAACTAGCCAACAACAAATTTATAAATTATAATATATATAAAGATTGTGTACTGTATTAATATATAACTGTAAAAAAATGTATAAACTATAATAAATACAGCGTAATAAGCAAGTCAAAAGTAAAATTAGTAGTAAATTAACTGGTAATAACAATATTAATTATCTATTAATAAACCAACAACATAAAATGGTAAAATTCAAAAATAAACAATTATCAACAATAACAGCTAGCCAACAACAAATTTCATACAATTATAATATATCTAAAGATTGTGTACTGTATTAATATATAACTGTACAAATGTATAACTATAATAAATACGGCGTAACAAGTAAGTCAAAAGTAAAATTAGTAGCAACTGTAATAATAATTAATAGTTAAAATTTGTATAATTGGCCATAAGGCAAAACAAATTATCAACAATAACAACCAACAACAAATTAACTTAGCTGGAAAAAGTGGGAACAGAAGATGGAGCTGCTCTAGAGTCTAGTAGTAGTAGTAGTAGTAGTAGTAGTAGTAGTAGTAGTAGTAGTAGTAGTAGTAGTAGTAGTAGTAGCTAGTAGTAGTACATTCATTCACACTGGAAAAAAACATTAGCACTGTAAATATATTTACCACTAATCTTATTTTAGTGATTATAGTGTTGTTAGTATAAATAGTAATGATAATAATAATAATAATTAATACTATTAGTATTATTTTTGGTAAAATAATTGCTTAAACAATTCGAGCAAATCAGTAAATGGATCACAAACACGTACGTCCTAGCTCAGGAATAAATAATCTTAGCATCAATAGGAATAATTTAAACATAGGAAAACACAGTGAAATACAATCCTCATTTAGTCATTATATTAAATTGGTAACAAAATCCCAATCCATAACTCCTGAGAGTGAGTTTTAAGTACTGTACAGTACTCAGACAGCTGACTGAACTACGCCGCACGCGTAAACATCAATGATTCATGCCAACGTCGATTGTCTGAATTTGATGCGCTGACAATTGGCATCGCGCCAAAAACAAAGCCCGCGGCTGCGTTAGTAGGCGTTACAATTTCCCACCGTCCCGTTCCAACACACAACGCATGACAACACATTACACACCAAAACGTTGTAAATACCCCATACTATCTCAAGCCGAGTGAACAAAATTTGTCTATGTACATTTACAGTGTGAAATATACCCCATTTTGACAAAAAATTACGTGAAATAATACATAAATAACCATTTAATTTTGTTCACTCGGGAATCTAATCTACTATATGTTACCTTCAGGATAAGACCAAGATCGTACTCCTATTCATCAGATGGAAACGGGACGAGCCAATCAAACTTCACTTGTTGTAAACAGCACGTGTGCCATTTTGGCGCCTTTTTTGGGGACCCGGTGTTTTGGCGATATCGAGTGATAAAACCCCCACATAATCAACACCAACCCGTTAAAATCTAATTTATTTCCATAATTTGATATGTATTTATTGTATTACAATCGTTTTTTTAAATAAAATCACAAGTTATTATAACGTAAAAATACGTCAAAGTTGAAATGTGCCGTTTTCCTCATTTATGTCACTTTTTGGTCACGTGACTACTATCGCTACCTATGGATATTAAGTTATACTTATATGAACGGAGTCTATGCAATCTATGGCAATTTGGTCATATTGATTATCGTACGATCGTATGTACGCCCGTAGTCAAGCAGCAACCGGAAACCGATAACCGACGCCCCACCTGGGGGAATTGGTTTGAACTGCAAAGCCGAGGAGCCCTATTGGGACTTCCATGTCGACTTGCGCGAATTGACGAGTTAGAGTATGACGATCTATGCGAGATTTACTGTAGCACTGTTATCACTATCATCNATAGCCAACCCGTATTAGTTTGGTCAATATCACTGCGGTTACTAAGAAATGTCCAATTGAAAATCCGCGTCAAAAATCGCGTTGTGACAGTTACAACCCGCCATGACCGCCGTTAACGCGGCGAGGCGCGTGTCATATCAGATTATAGTGCACCGGACATTTCGCACGTATGCTCGGGCCCGTCAGTGATTTCGATGCCTTGTGGCTGAGTGCGCATCCGTACGTTATGTTTTACTCTGGATTCGGGAAAATGATATACGAAGATCTGAGATACAAGGCAACATATTAGTAACCCTAAAATTAAGGTTCATCTGTGAAAAAATTTAAAAAAAGCATAATTTCCAGCTGATTGGGTAGGTATGGTATTGGACATACTACCAAAAAAAAGTAGGAGGGATAGGGGTGGGGAAAAATTTTTATTAGAGTCAAAGGCATTGACACTCTGCCTAAATCATATAAATATTGTATTTCAGGCAACAAACATATGGTATAGTAGATGATCTTGTGCAAATGCACAGGATTACGAAAGAAAGATGACATAGAATAATTACTGACCTATGGAAGCAATTCCTGACCTCCGAAAATGAGGTCAAAGTCAAGAAATAGACGCTTTATCACTAAAATATCATATCAAATATCATATCATATTGGTAAGCAGTAACAGAATTATACAAGATTACAACAACAATTAATAATACTCAGTGCTGTTTCCTGCTCATTGGCTACCAATTTCTTCTTCTGCATCTATGCTTATCGTTCACATTTCCACAGATGCCCACAGCAGCACTCCCACATGCAGAACACACGACATGCGAGCTTCATGGCAGGCTGGCATCTCATGTTTGAGTCATTTGGCCTCTCCCCTTCCTTGCAGTTGCAACAAATTACTTTCAGAGTTGTCTGGCGCGATACCAACAGATAGCATTTTTGGTCTGAGTTTTCTGTTGAATCTATACTCCCCATCCTCTTGCTTTGGGATCAAGATAGAGGTGCAAGGATGCTTCCATACCACAACTGAAAGGACACAGGGAATGTTGAGGCGTTTGCAATCTTCGTTGGGGTAGCGTTCAGGATCGATGGTTGCCCTTTGCTGCTTGCTTCTGAACTTAATGTAGCGAGAACTTTCTAGGGAGTATCCCACAGCCATATGTGATCTGCAATGGCTTTTAATCCAGCTGTTCGAATTATGGAGTCGGTTGAAGTGGGACTTGTGAATGCAGTAATGACACTGGCAGGAAATCTGCATTTGTAGAAGCAGGCATTTGTATGTCCATGAATTCATGAACAGTGTCGTTTTCCAGACAGCCATACTTGAAGAGGAACTCTTCTTTGTCTCCGATGTCTATGCTAGAGATGTCGTAAAGACCACCAAAATCTGCTTGTAAATACAAATTAGTACAGTGGATAGGCCTATGATAGCAGAGCAATATCAAAATATCAGTGTCTGGGCGACAACAAAGCAACTGGGAATTAACACCTTGCGACACCCGTCCATTGGCAGACCTGCAATCAGCGTGTCACCATCATCTTTGCTTGCGTCAGTGATATTGTGGCTTGCATCTCTGCAGATATCATCGTGATTAAGGCTGCGCTTTTTGTTTCTTTCTCATTTGCCAGGAAAACTCTCTGTCCACATGATATATGTCAATTCCGGAGGTGATCTCATGTCGGAGAACACCATTGCTTCGCAGCGCATCCGCCGCCAATATGTTCATGTCTTCGTTGATGATTCCTTCGCCGTAGGCCATCAACACTACAGTAGCATCCTTTGAATTTGTTGTCAACATATCTGACATATGTATCAACTATAGTCTTGATGGTTGCACGCTGGACGGCACTTTACCTGATGAGTAGCACGCGCGCCCATCACAACATGCATCTTGCTGTTTATTGTCACGTCAAGTTTTGTAGCTGTTTCCTTGAGCATCTTGCCAAATTCATGGCTTTTTTGTTTTCTCACATGCGATCCATTGTGAAGAGAGATGTTGGCACCGGGGTCAGCTGCAATTTGAAATATGTGTTCGATCCCTTCATCTCTCTCTGCCATGGAAATCAGTATTATTGAAAAAAAGGGTCTTTAGATGTAGATCTCTTGTCGCTTCGCCTACCTTTACTTTCTTCTGAAGTTCAGCCAGATTTTTGCATTTCTTTGATGTCTTCATGCTCTTAACCGGTGACTCATTATCAAGATCCTTTTGCATTTCATGGCCTATCCTCACTGCATCGTCACAGTTGACAATTGACTTGTTGGTAGTTGTTACTCCAATAGACAGCGAAGTAATGGTGTTGGGGTCTTTTACCTGAAATGAAAAATGAAATATTATTTTACATAGATGATAAGTAAATGTTCCACAAATAGTAACTGAAATGTGGAATGATTTCTGTGCTACTATCAGTAAATGAAACAGATCTATACTAACCTCTATGAAGGGGTTATGAGTTGAAAACCATGCAGAAATCAACTTGACGTGCTGGCTGTCTTTCTCCAGACGCTTTGCCCCAAGGTCTGTGTGGGTCCTCTTACATCCCCGCTATTCTACCAATCATTTCTTCTATCAGGTCCCCCAGGAAGCTTCAGATGTGAAAACCCAGCCCATACTTTCACAGAGCTCTCGTTGCGCATTCTTCCTCGTGTTAAGCCTCCATTTGACTTGGCTTTCCGCATGAGTGTCTCTTCAATTGTCTGGTCAGAAAATTGTCCAGAAAATTGCTCATCGCTGTAGCGTGTTGTGTGATTCCCCTCCATGAAAGCTTTATACACCTGCAAATGAAAAGAACATCCTTAAAATTTATCTCACCTATAGGGAGTAGTATGGAAACATAAGAAGACTAAAATATGTAGATATGTGCAATGAGAGATGATGCCAGATCAAACATGGAAAGAGGGCAAGAGAACAGCCACCTCACTAAATACTGCTTCGAACTCA
>NW_014577924.1:0-4237 GCF_000485595.1 Priapulus caudatus
TGCTACTGCTGCTGCTACTACTGCTGCTGCTGCTGCTACTCCTGCTACTGCTGCTACTGCTGCTATTGCTGCTGCTGCTGCTACTCCTGCTACTGCTGCTACTGCTGCTCCTGCTACTACTGCTGCTACTGCTACTGCTGATACTGCAACTACAGCTGCTGCTGCTACTACTACTGCTGCTGCAGCTGTTGCTGCTGCTGCTGCTACTCCTGCTACTGCTGCTACTGCTGCTATTGCTGCTGCTGCTGCTACTGTTGCTGCTGCTACTACTACTGATGCTACTGCTGCTGCGGCTGTTGCTACTGTTGCTGCTACTGCTACTACAACTGCTACTGCTACTGTTGCTAGCAAGTTGTTGCTGCTACTGCTGCTGCTGTTTCTGCTACTGTTGTTACTGCTACTGCTACTGATGTTGCTGCTACTGCTGCTGTTGCTACGGTTGCTGCTACTGCTGCTACTGCGGATGTTGCTACTGTTGCTGCTCTTGCTGCTGCTGCTGCTGCTGCTGCTGCTACTGCTGCTGTTGCTACGGTTACTGCTGCTGCTGCTGCCACTACTACTGTTGCTACTGCTACTGCTGCTACTGCTACAGCTGCTGCTGCTACTGCTACTTCAGTTGCTACTACTGCTGCTGCTGCTGCTGCTGCTGCTGTTGCTACTGCTGCTACTGATGCTACTGCTGCTGCTGCTGCTGCTGCTGCTGTTGCTACTGTTGCTGCGACTGCTAGTACTACTGCTGCTACTTATACTGTTGCTGCTGCTGCTACTGCTACGGTTGCTAGCTAGTTGTTGCTGAAACTGCTGCTGCGGTTACTGCTACTGCTACTGCTACTGCTGGGTTGCTACTGTTGCGGCCGTTGCAACTACTGCTGCTGCTACTGCTGCTACTGCTGCTACTGCTGCTGCGGCTACCGCTGCTGTTGCTACTGTTACTGCTGCTGCTGCTACTACTACTGCTGCTACTGCTACTGCTGCTGCTACTGCTACTGCTACTGCTGCTGCTGCTGCTGCCGCTTCTTCTGTTGCTACTACTGTTGCTGCTGCTGCTGTCACTGCTGCTGCTACCGCTACTGCTGCTGTTGCTACTGTTGTTGCTACTGCTGCTACTACTGCTGCTGCTACTGTTGCTACTGCTGCTACTGCTGCTACTGCTACTGTTGCTACTGCTACCACTGCCGTTACTGATACTGTTGCTAGCTAGTTGTTCCTGCTACTGCTGCTGCCGTTACTGCTACTACTGCTGCTACTGCTGCTGCTGCTGTTGCTGTTGCTATACTACTGCTATGACGCACGCAAGCACTCACTCACGCACACTTGCACGTACGCGCACATACAGGCACACACTCACGCATGCCCGAACGCATGTCGGTCCCCATACACGCACGCACGCACATACAAACTCACATATGCCGTCGTAAATGCAGAGGATGTTTGCTTGCTTGACCGAGCCGGGGTCGCGAGTTGTCAGGTAGACATGGTTCATCGGGTAAGTCAACGTGAAATGACAGGTGCGATAATGCTATCATTATCATGAAGCGATGGCTGATTTATTAGATTCACACGGCGCCCGAACCACTCATAAGAATTGGCGAGTAAAAAAAATCCATGAACTCGTGCTATACTAGCCCTCATGATAGTATTGATGAGATCGCAGTAACGGCCATTTAAAGGCAGGGTTTATTCAAGAGAGAGAGAGAGAGAGGAGAGAGAAGAGAGAGAGAGAGAAGTGAGAGAAAGAGAGAAAAAGAGTAGACAATATATAAGAGTAAGATCAAACAGAAAGAGGAAGGGACAGAATGCTGTGAAGAGAAAGAGAGAGAGAGAGAGAGAGAGAGAGAGGGCGAGAGACAGGGGATGAAGTTGAAGAAAGGAGAGAACAAATGGAACTGGGAATTTATGTACTGTCTAATATATCAATACTGTTCTGCTGCTACTTCTTTTTGCTACGTTTGCTACTGCTGCGACTGCACTGCTACTGTCTGCTCCTGCTGCTTCTGCTGTGAATACAGCTGCTGCTAACGCTGCTTGCTGCTGCATACTGGGCGACTACTGCTATGCTGCTGTACTAGCGCTGCTGCTCGCTGCTGCTGTTGGCTAACCTGCTGCGGTTAACTACTACTGCGAGCGGGCTATACTGTTACTGCGCTGCGCTACTGCGCTGTTGCTACTTGCACAGCTCTGCTGCTGCTTTGCTTGGCTACTACTGGCGGATTACACTACTGCTGCTGCTCTGCTGCCATACTGCTGCTTTACTACTAAGGCTATACTGCTTCTGCTGCTACTGCTGATTTGCTACTATTGCTGCTGTTAGCT
Source organism: Priapulus caudatus (assembly GCF_000485595.1). Classification (NCBI taxonomy): domain Eukaryota; kingdom Metazoa; phylum Priapulida; class Priapulimorpha; order Priapulimorphida; family Priapulidae; genus Priapulus; species Priapulus caudatus. The sequence goes on from NW_014577924.1 coordinate 2,314, forward strand.
GCACTGCGCGCTATACTGTACTTCTGGCGCTGCTGCTATGCTGCTTTGCTACTGCTAAGCCAGCTCTCTGCTGCGTTTGTGCTAAACTACTGCTGTTAATGCTGCGCTGCTACTGGATACTGCTGTGTTGCTACTGGATGCTGAGCACTAGCTACTACTACTGCTGCCTGCTACTGTTGCTACTGCTGCTACTGCTACTACTCGCTGCACTGAATACGTCTAGCTAATGTGTCCTGCTACTGCGCTGCCGCTGTTACTGCTACTACTGCTGCACTGACATGTTGCAAGCTAGTGTTCCTGCTACTACGGTGCGCTGACTGCTGCTACCTGTTACTGTTACCACTACTGCTGCTATTCTACTGAGCGCTGCTGCTACTGATACTACTGCTACTGTTATCTGCTGCTGCTGCTGCTACTCACTAACTACTACTACGCTGTTGCTGCTCGAGCCTTGCTACTGCACGCTGATACCGTTGCGGTTTCTGCTGCGGCTACTTCTGCTGCGCGCTGCACTGCGCTGGCTACTGTTGCTACTGCTACTGCACTTGCGCTGTTACTGCTACTGCGCTGCTGCTTCTGTTGCTACTCGTTCTGCTCGCACTCGCTGCCGCTGCTGTGACTGACTCCGCTAACTGGCTAACCCTGCAGCTGTACTGCAGCTGTTAATTGCTGCTGCCTGCCCTGCAACTCTGGCTCTGCTGCTACTTACTGCGCTCAGTTGCTGCTGCCTACGCTGACTGCTGTTGCGTAGCTGCTGCTAGCTGCTACTGCTAAGGCCTACTGCTGCTACTGCTGCTACTTGCTGCTACTACCGCTACTGCAACGCGCTAACTACTGCTGCAACTGGCTAGCTACCTACTGCTACTGCTGCTCGCTGCTGCTGTTGCACGCTGCTGCGCTACAACTACTGATGCTAACACTGCGTGGCCTGTGGCTCGCGCACTCCTGTTCACTGCGCTGCTGCTGCTACTGACTGCTGCTACTGTTATGCTGCTACTACTGCTGCTAGCTTCACTGCTGATCGGCTAGCTGCTACTAACTACTATGCAAGCTATCCTGCTAGCACTCGTGCTAAGCTGCTACAGTTCTAGAACTTGCTCGCTGCTACACTGCTGCTGCGCTCGTTGCTACTGTGCTGCCTACTGCTACTGCTACTGGCTGCTAACTGCTGCTACTGGTTAACTGCTGCTGCTCTGCACTCGCTGCTGCTGCTCTCGCTGTGCTGGGCTGCTGCGGTTACCCTGCTGCTCACTGCTACGCTGCTACTGGCTGCACTGTACTGCTGACTGCTAACTACTGCTCGCTTCTAAACTCTACTGCTACTCTGCTACTGATGGCATGGTTGCTACTACCATTGTTGTTACTACTGCTACTGAGGCTGTTACTGCTGCTGCGCTGCTGCTCTGCTACTACTGCTGCTACTGTGCTACGCGCTACTTACTGCTGCTACTGGCTCGCTACGCTGCTCGCTGCTACTACTGCTCCGTTGCTGCCTGGCTACTGGCTGCTACTCCTACTGTCTACTGTCTGACTGCTGCTGGTTGCTACTGTGCTAACTGTTGCTGCTGTTGCTACTGCTGCTGGCTATCGACTGCTGCTGCTGACTACTGCGCTGCTGGCTACTGCTGCTGTCTGCTACTGCTAGCGCGCTGCTGCTGACGCTGCTGATTGCACTTCGTTACAGCTGCGCCGCTTACTTCGCTGGCTAGCTGACTACTATGCGCTGCTAGCCTCTAACTACTACTGTGCTGCTACTACTATACACGCTGCTGCTGAGACTGTTGCACTGATGCCTAACTGCTAACCTGCTGCTATTGGCTGATGCAATTTCGGTACTTTGTACTTCTTCTCCTACAAAAACACGCACACAACCGCAACGGATACACACGACACCACACATAACAGACACACGTACAGGTGCACG
>NW_014577924.1:4262-9475 GCF_000485595.1 Priapulus caudatus
GTTGCTGCTACTGTGCTTATGCCTTTGATGTTGCTTACTGTTGCTGCTCTTGCTGCTTGCTGCTGGCACTGCTGTACTGCTGACGTGTGCCTATGGCTACTGCTGTTGCTGTGTGACTACTGCTGCTACAGTCAGCTGCTGCTGCTATCTGCTGCCCTTCAGTTGCTGACTATCTGTGGCTATGCTGCCTGTTACTGCTGCTGCTGTACTGCCTACTGCTGCTGTTGCTACTGTGCCTGCTACTGCTAGTATACTGCCTGCTACTGCTTGCTGCAGCTTACTTGCTGCTGCGGTATGTGTTGCTACTGCTAAGCTGCTGCTGCTGTGCTGCTGCTTCTGTTGTTACTTACTGTGCTATGCTACTGTTGATGTGCTGGCTGTACTGTTATGCTTGCTTGTAGCTTACTGTTCCTGCTATGCTGTACTATGCTGCTGTTACCTGTTGTATGCTTGCTACTGCTGCTGCTGCTTACTACTACTGTTGTGGTGGTGGCTACTGACGACTACTTTTACTTGCTGCATAGCGATACTGTTGCTAGCTAGTTGTTCTGCTACTGCTCCTGTGCTGCTGGTATTTTCTTACTTGTTGCTGCTCATTACTGCTGCTCGCTACTACTACTACCTGCTGTTGCTGTGTACTGCTGCTGCTACTGTACGGTGCTGCTGCTGCTGCTGTGCTGAATGGTATACTACTGAATTGTTGCTGCTACTGCTACTGCTCTGTGCTAGCAAGTTGTTGTGCCTTACTGCTACTGCTGTTATGCTTTGCTGCTCAGCTGCTGTTTTGTACTGTTGCTGCTACTGCTGCTAACTGCTTGTGTTGTACTGTTTGCTGGTCTTGCTGCTACTGCTGCGGGCCACTGCTGTACTGCTGCTGTTGCTACTGCTATGCTGCTGCTGCCTGCTACTACTGCTGGCTACAGTACAGCTTGTGCTGCCTACGCTGGCCTTCAAGTTGTCACTACATGCTGCTACTGCTGCTGTTATGTGCTGCTGCTACTGCTATGCTGCTGTTGCTACTGTTGTGCTGCTGTAGTACTACTGCTGCTACGCTGCTGCAGATACTGTGTCGCGGCTACTGCTGCTGGCTACTGCTACAGCTGGCTGCTGATGTTCTGTTTTGCTACTACTGTGGCTCTGCTGCTGTTACTGCTGCTCGCACTGCTTACTGTTTATGTTGCTGTAGCTCTGTTCTGCTTTACTGCTGCCTATTACCTAGCCTGCTGCTACTGTTGTGTTTGTATGGCTGCTAACTGCTTTGTGCTGTGCTTTACTGATTGCTACCTGTGCTATCTGCCGTACTCACTACTCCTATGATACTGTTTTGCGTAGCTAGTTGCTTCTTGCGGGAGGTACTGTCTGCTGCTGCCTGTCTATTGCCTACTGTTGCTGCTTTACTGCTGCGCTGTTATACTACTACTGTCTGTTGCTGCTGCTTACTTGCTGCTGCCTATGGCTCTCTGCTGTTTCTCGCTGTACTGTGCTATGGCTATTATTGCTGCTTATGCTATGCTTGTTCTCTGCTGCTGTTGCTCTGTTGCTGCTATGTACTACTACTACTGCCTGGCTACTAGCTCCTATGTGCCTATGATACTGTTACTGTTTGCTAGTTGTTGTTGTTGCTACTGCTGCTGCCTAACTGCTGCTACTTGGCTGCTATGTGCTACTCTGCTGTTGCTACTACTGGTACTGCTGCTGCTGCTGCTGCTAGCTGTTGCTGCTGTACAGCTTATGGCTGTTGTTACTGCTGCTGCCACGGCTTATGCTCTGTGCTGCTCTGTTGCTACTGTACTGCTGCTACTTGCTGCTGCGATGCTTTACGTTGTTGCTATTGCTTGCTGTGCTCACATAACAACGACCCTCTTGTACCTGCCTACTGCTGCCTACTGCTGGCTGTTACTTGCCTGCCTGCTGCTGTATGCCTGTATGCTTTGCTACTGCTACTGTTGTACCACTTGTTGCTAGCTACTGATACTAGCTACTGTGTGATGCTGCTGCGTACTGCTACTGTTTTGTGCTGGTTCTACTGCTGTTGTGCTACGTTGCTGCTGCTACTAAAACTGATAGTGCTGCTGTTGCTACGTTGCTGTGCTGCTTTTTACTGCTGTTACGGTGCGGCTTCTACTGCTGTACTTGTGTACCTGCTGCTCCTGCTGACTGTGCTACTACTATGGCTGGTGCCTATGCTTATTGCTATGCTTGCTGCTTCTGTTACTGCTGCGCTACAGCCTGTGCTTTGCTGCTATTGCTGCTATTGTTGCTGCTGCTACAGCTACTGCTTGCTTTACTGCTGCTACTGCTACTCTGCTGCTATATGTGCTGCTGCTGTAACTCTGCTATGCTTGCTACTGCTGATTTGCTGCTGTGCTGCTTACGGGTTGCGGCTACTACTACTATGATGCTACTGCTGCTGCGGACTTGTTGCTACTGTTGCTGCTGACTGCTACTACTACTGTGTACTGATATTGTTGCTTGCTACTGGCTACTGCTACTGGTGCTTAGCAATGTTGTTGCTGCACTGCTTAGCTGCTGTTACTGTGATGCTGCTACTGCTGCCTGTTGTCTGTTGGCTGTACTGCTGCTTACTGCTTGATGTTGCTGACTCTTGCTGCCTCTTGCTGCTACTGCTGGTGGCCACTCTGTTATTGCTGTGTTGCTATGTTTATGCTGTGCCTGCTTGCTACTATGTGCTGCCTACAGCTACAGCTGCTGCTGCGCTATCTGCTGCTCGTTGCTACTACTGCTTGCTACTGCCTGACTTTACTGCCTGCTTGTGTACTGCTACTGTGACATGTTTGCTATGTTGCTTTGACTACTGCCTAGTACTACTTGCTGCTACGCTGATACTGTTGCTGACATTCCTTGCTCTCGTAACATGCTTGCGCGTGTAGCTAGTTGTTGCTGATACTGCTGCTGCGTGTTATGTTACTGCTATTGCTTGCTGTGTGCTTACTGTTGCGGCCGTGTGCTGTTACGCTGCTTGGCTTATTACTGCTAACTTGTGGCTGCGGCAGGGCTGTCTGTTGTGACTGTTCTGTGCTGCTTGCCACGACTACTGCTGTGATGGCTACCTGCTGTCCTGGTGCTGCTTCTGTTGTACTAACTGCTTGCTACGGTGCTGTTATGCTGTTCTGTACTGTATGCTGTGTTCTACTGTTGCTGTACTGTTTGCTGCTTACTGCTGCTGCTACTGTTGTTATGCTCGCGGACTGCTGGCTGTCTGCTGCTTGCTGCCTGCTGCTACTGTTGTCTTGCTTACTTACTGCTGAGTACTGATACTGTTGCTAGCTAGTTGTTCCTAGCTACTGCTGCTGCATTTCTGCTATCTGCTGTAGCTCTACTACTACTGGCTGTTGCTCCTGCTACTTGCTGCTGCCGTTTTTGTACTGTGCTGCCTGACTACTATACAGCTGCTGTTGCTGCTGCTGCTGCTTCTGTTGCTACAACTGCTGCTACTGCTGCTGTTACTGCTGCTGCTGCTACTGCTACTGCTGCTGTTGCTACTGTTGCTGCTACTGCTACTACTACTGCTGCTACTGATACTGTTGCTGCTGCTGCTACTGCTACTGTTGCTAGCTAGTTGTTGCTGATACTGCGGCTGCTATTACTGCTACTGCTGCTACTGCTGCTGCGGCTACTGCTGCTGTTGCTACTGTTACTGCTGCTGCTGCTGCTACTACTACTGCTGCTGCTGCTGCTGCTGCTGCTGCTTCTGTTGCTACTACTGCTGCTACTGCTGCTGTTACTGCTGCTGCTGCTACTGCTACTGCTGCTGTTGCTACTGTTGCTGCTACTGCTGCTGCTGCTGCTGCTGCTACTGTTGCTACTGCTACTACTGCTGCTACTGATACTGTTGCTAGCTAGTTGTTCCTGCTACTGCTGCTGTCGTTACTGCTACTGCTGCTGCTACTACTACTACTGTTGTTGCTGCTGCAACTGCTGCTGCTACTGCTACGGCTGCTGCTGCTGCTGCTACTGGGGCTGCTGCTGCTGCTGTTACTGCTGCTGCTGCTGCTGCTACTGCTCCTGCTGTTGCTCCTGCTACTGCTGCTACTGCTGCTACTGCTATTACTGCTGCTACTGCTACTGCGGCTACTGCTGCTGTTACTGCTGCTGCTACTGCTACTGCTGCTGTTGCTACTGTTGCTGCTACTGCTACTACTACTACTACTGCTGCTGCTACTGATACTGTTGCTGCTGCTGCTACCGCTACTGTTTCTAGCTAGTTGTTGTTGCTACTGCTGCTGCTGTTACTGCTAGTGCTACTGCTGCTACTGTTGAATATTGCTACTGCTGCTATTGCTACTGTTGCTGCTATTACTGCTGCTGCTACTACTACTACTACTACTGCTGTTGCTGCTGCTACTGCTGCTGTTGCTGCTACTGCTACTGCCACTGCTGATACCGCTGCGGTTACTGCTGCTGCTGCTGCTGCTACGGCTGCTGTTACTCCTGCTGCTGCTGCTACTGTTGCTACTGCTACAGTTGCTAGTGCTGCTGCTGCTACTGGTGCTGCTGCTACTCCTGCTGTTGCTACTATTGCTGCGACTACTGGTACTGCTGTTACTGCTGCTGCTGCTGCTGCTGCTACTGTTACTGCTTTTACTGCTGTTGTTACTGCTGTTGCTGCTGCTGCTGCTGCTACTGCTGTTACTGCTGCTACTGCTGCTACTGCTGCTCCTGCTACTACTGCTGCTACTGCTACTGCTGATACTGCAACTACAGCTGCTGCTGCTACTACTACTGCTGCTGCCTGCTTGCTACTGCTGCTAGCTGGGCTGGATACTACTGCTAGCTGCTTACTGGCTGCTACTGCTGCTAGCTGCTGGGCTACTACGTGCTACTGCTGCTGTGCTGCTGTTGCTGCTGGCTGCTGCTACAAGCTACTGATGCTACTACTGGCGTTGCTGTGCTGCTGCTACTCCTGTACTGCTGCTGGCTGCTGCTACTACTGCTGGGCTACTGGCTGCTGCTACTACTGCTGCTGCTTCTAGCTGCTGATGCTTAGCTGCTACTAACTACTACCTGCTACTGCTGCTACTGTTGCTACTGCTAAGTTGCTACTGCTGCTGCTACTACTGCTGCTGCTTGCTGTTGCACTGCTGCTACTGCTACTGCTACTGCTGCTACTGCTGGCTACTGTTCTGCTGCTGCGCTGCTACTGCTGCTGGGCTGCTACTGCTGGCTGCTGGTGCTGCTGCGGTTACCGCTGG
>NW_014577924.1:11828-14345 GCF_000485595.1 Priapulus caudatus
AGTGTTGCTGCTGTGCCTGCTATCCTTGCTACTCTGCTACTGCTGTATTGTGCCTGTGCTGCTGTTGCTGCCTGTCAATGACTGATGCTACCTGCTGTTCGGCTGTTGCTACCTGTGTTGCTGCTACTGCTACTACAACTGCTGTGCTATGTTGCTAGTCAAGTTGTTGCTGTCACTACTGCTGCTGCTGTTTCTGCTTAGCTGTTGTTTACTGCTACTCTTCTGATGTTGCTCTACTGCTTGCTTGTTGCTACGGTTGTGCTACTGCTGCTACTGCCGGGATGTTGTACTGTTGGTTGCTCTTGCTGCTACTGCGCGGGCCGCTGCTGCTTGCTGCTGTTGCTACTGTTACTCCTGCTGCTTGTGCTACTTATCTACTGCTGCTATCAGCTACTGTTGTACTGCTACAGTGCTGTGCTACTGAGCTACTTCAGTTGCTACTACTGTGCTGCTGCTCTGCTGCCTTGCGTGCTGTTGTACTGTTGCTGCGCCTGCTCAGGTACTATGCTGTCTATTATACTGTTGCTGCTACTGCTACTCGCTACGCGTTTGCTAGCGAGTTGGTTGCTGTACTGCTGCTGCGGTTACTGCTATGCTACTGCTACTTGCTGGGTTGCTACTAGTTGCGGCCGTTTGCAATTATGCTTGCTGCTAGATTACTGCTACTGCTGGCTACTTGGGTGCTGGCTACTGTGCTGTTGCTTACTCGTTACTGCGCTGTGCTACTACTTGATACTGCTGTACTGCTTTATAGCTCTGCTACTGCTTACCTCGCTACTGCTGCTGCTGCTGCTGCCGCTTCTTCTGTTGCTTAGACTCTGTTGTGCTGCTGCTGTCACTTGCCTGCTGCTACCGCTTACTGCTGCTTGTTTGCTATGTGTGGTGTTGCCTACTGCTGGCCTACTACTGCCTGCGCTTGCTCTGTTGCTAATGCTGCTCACTGCTTGCACTGTCGCTCACGGTGTTCGCTCTACTGCTACCACTCCGTGCTATGATAATGTTGGCTATGCTAGTTGTTCCTGCTACTGTGTCTGCTTTGCGTTACTGCTACTACTGGTGTCTACTGTGGCTAGCTGGTTGCTGTTGTTAATGCTTTATGACGCACGCTAAGCACTTACTGCTGCTACTGCTGCTACTGCTGCTACTGTTACTGCTGCTGCTACTACTGCGTCTGCTTCTACTACTACTGCTACTGCTGCTACTGATGCTGTTGCTACTATTGTTGTTACTACTGCTACTGCTGTTACTGCTGCTGCTGCTGCTGCTGCTACTACTGCTGCTACTGCTACTGCTGCTACTGCTGCTACTGCTGCTACTGCTGCTGCTGCTACTACTGCTCCTGTTGCTGCTGCTACTGCTGCTACTCCTACTGCTACTGTTGCTACTGCTGCTGTTACTACTGTTGCTACTGTTGCTGCTGTTGTTGCTACTGCTGCTGCTACTACTGCTGCTGCTGCTACTGCTGCTGCTGCTACTGTTGCTGCTGCTACTGCTGCTGCTGCTGCTGCTATCGCTGCTGTTGCTACTGTTACTGCTGCTGCTGCTACTGCTGCTACTACTACTACTGCTGCTGCTACTGCTGCTACTACTACTGCTGCTACTACCACTATACAACTGCTGCTGCTGCTACTGCTGCTACTACTACTGCTGCTACTACTACTGCTGCTGCTGCTGTTGCTACTGATGCTACTGCTACTGCTGCTATTGCTGATGCTATTGTTGGTACTTTGTACTTCTTTCTCTTACAAAAACACGCACACACACGCACGGATACACGCACACACATACACAGACACACGTACATGCACGCAAACACACACGCAAATGCGCGCAAACACACCCACAGACGTATCCACACGCACACACATATGCAGACACACACACACCCACGCATGTACCTGTATCGGCTAAGGCTTTGATCTGCTGCTCGAGCACATTCTCCTCTCCCTTACTGAATCCCTTAAGCTCATCTGCTGACTTGATGAGCACCGTACCCTGCAAACATCACGACAACAACTTATCTCATGCTCGCACTCACGCACATACCCACACACGCACGCTCACGCGCAAACACACCCACATACATATCCATACGCACACACACAGGCAGACACCACGGATGAGAATGGGCAATGACAAAAAACTCTGAAAATGGCCGGGCGTCTAGGGGGCCACTGATAGGCCCCTTGTCGGGCAGGGGTGATAACCCTGGCGGGGGGGGGGGGAGGGAAGACGCGGCCGCTGAAAGCTGAAGAGAGCAATCACGATAATTATGAGCTTTAAACGCCTCAGAGTTGAAGTAAAGAAGGCTCAACGTTTACTCACTGATTTCAAACTGGCTATGGTCAAGATGATGTACTTTTCATTAGAGGTGCATAGAGTACTAATATCTGAATTGTGTCATTATCACATGATCATTGTGAGTCACATTAGTCGTATAACTGCAGAAGATATGTTTTCTCTGCTTGATAAGAATAGTCAGCAGTTGGGCTACGTGAACCGGCGAGTCGGGGTCGC
>NW_014577924.1:14739-24062 GCF_000485595.1 Priapulus caudatus
CAGAGAGACAGAGAGACAGAGAGACAGAGAGACAGAGAGACAGAGAGACAGAGAGAGAGAGAGAGAGAGAGAGAGTAGACGATAACAGAGAGTAAGATCAAGACAGAAAGAGGAAGAGAGAGAGAGAGATGTGTGAAAGAGAAAGAGAGAGAGAGAGAGAGAGAGAGAGAGACAGGGAAACATGGAACGGGAATATATGTACTGATGCTATAATATCGTAAACCAAATATGCGATTGTTTACTGCAGGCGGATTTTTAACAAGTATGATCTCTCAGTCAACATAAAGAAACATCCGAGCAATGATGGTTGCAGAAGAAACAGACTGGAGGAAGACACAAGAATAGGCAGGCGCATGCACGTACGTCCCCACCCACATTCACACGCACGCACGCACGCGCGCGCACGTGAGCACTCATACGCTAGCATACGTACACGTACACACACTCACGCACGATGCGACGCAAAAAAAAATTGAGAGACGAGGAATGAGAGCGAGAGCTAGAGAAAAACAGAGAGAGAAAGAGATAGAGAGAGAGAGAGACAGAGAGCGACAGAGAGAGAGAGAGAGATAGAGACAGAGAGCGAGAAAGAACGAGTCAGATAGTCATGCGGACAGCCAGGCAGGCAGTCAGACAGACAGGCAGGGAGATAGACAGACGGACAGACAGACAGTCAAAGCTACAGATTTATGAAAGGCATAGACCCATAATAACATTACGCAAACATAAACATGGAGATACATACATACCGTGCACCAGATACACAGGCACACCAACCGTTTCTCCATTTGATATATATTCTTTAGGTTAAGATTAATGCAGCTCTATGTAGATGTTGTTCCTATTTAAGTGCACGCTGTATATGAAGTAGTAGGGAGAGAGAGAGAGAGAGAGAGAGAGAGAGAGAGAGAGAGAGAGAGAGAGAGAGAGAGAGAAAGAGATAGGCAGTAGGAGAGAGAGCGCGCAGCGAGCGACAAAAAGAGAGAGAGAGAGAGAGAGAGAGAGAGAGAGAGGGGGAGAGAGAGAGAGAGATATTGAGAGAAAGAAAGAGTTAGGCAGTAGGAGAGAGAGCGCGCAGCGGGTGACAAAAAGAGAGAGAGAGAGAGAGAGAGAGAGAACATGTAGGAACCACTGAAGGGAGAACACATATATATAAAGAATATGTAGTAGAGAACGTACAATACGTAAGATTAGCTCTATATAAGATAAGGTTATATATATATATCTATATATATATATCCATCTGTCCATCCATCCATCCATCTGTCCATCTATCTGTCCATTCATCTGTCCATCCATCTGTTGATCCATCTGTCCATCCATCTGTTGATCCATCTGTCCATCCATCTGTCCATCTGTCCATCCATCTGTCTATTCATCCATCCATCTGTTCTGTGCAAGAGTGCAAGAGTAGTGCAGGAGTAGTGCAGGAGTAGTGCAGGAGTAGTGCAGGAGTAGTGCAAGAGTAGTGCAGGAGTAGTGCAGGAGTAGTGCAAGAGTAGTGCAGGAGTAGTGCAGGAGTAGTGCAAGAGTAGTGCAAGAGTGCAAGAGTGCAAGAGTAGTGCAAGAGTAGTGCAAGAGTGCAAGAGTGCATAGTGGAGAGTAAATGGATGTAGATATCTAAGTGCAACGTGTGTACAGGCGCGCAGGCAGACGTGCAGGCAGGCGCGCAGGCAGACGTGCAGGCGGGCAGGCAGACGTACAGGCGTACAGGCAGACGTGCAGGCGCGCAGGCAGACGTGCAGGCGCGCAGGCAGACGTACAGGCGCGCAGGCCGACGTACAGGCGTGCAGGCAGACGTACAGGCGCGCAGGCAGACGTACAGACGCGCAGGCAGACGTACAGGCGGGCAGGCAGACGTGCAGGCGCGCAGGCAGACGTACAGACGCGCAGGCAGACGTACAGGCGTACAGGCAGACGTGCAGGCAGACGTAGAGACGCGCAGGCAGACGTAGAGATGCGCAGGCAGACGTACAGGCGTTCAGGCAGACGTACAGGCGTGCAGGCAAACGTACAGGCGCGCAGGCAGACGTACAGGCGTGCAGGCAAACGTACAGGCGCGCAGGCAGACGTACACTCGCGCAGGCAGACGTATAGGCGCGCAGGTAGACGTACAAACGCGCAGGCAGACGTAGATACGCGCAGGCAGACGTACAGGCGCGCAGGCAGACGTACAGGCGCGTAGGCAGACATACAGGCGCGCAGGCAGACGTACAGGCGTGCAGGCAAACGTACAGGCGCGCAGGCAGACGTACACTCGCGCAGGCAGACGTACAGGCGCGCAGGCAGACGTACAGACGCGCAGGCAGACGTAGAGACGCGCAGGCAGACGTACAGGCGCGCAGGCAGACGTACAGGCGCGCAGGCAGACGTACAGGCGGGCAGGCAGACGTACAGGCGCGCAGGCAGACGTACAGGCGCGTAGGCAGACATACAGGCATGCAGGCAAGCGTATAGGCGGGCAGGCAGACGTGCAGGCGCGCAGGCAGACGTACAGGCGGGCAGGCAGACGTACTGGCGCGCAGGCAGACGTACAGGCAGGCAGGCAGACGTAGAGATGCGCAGGCAGACGTAGAGATGCGCAGGCAGACGTGCAGGCGCGCAGGCAGACGTACAGGCGAGAAGGCAGACGTACAGGCGCGCAGGCGACGTACAGGCGCGCAATCAGACGTACAGGCGCGCAGGCAGACGTACAGGCGCGCAGGCAGACGTACAGGCGCGCAGGCAGGCGTACAGGCGCTCAGGCAGACGAACAGGCCCGCAGGCAGACGTACAGGCGCGCAGGCAGACGTACAGGCGCGCAGGCAGACGTAGAGATGGGCAGGCAGACGTACAGGCGCGCAGGCAGACGTAGAGATGCGCAGGCAGACGTATAGATGCGCAGGCAGACGTACAGGCGCGCAGGCAGACGTACAGACGGGCAGGCAGATGTACTGGCGCGCAGGCAGCCTAACAGGCGCGCAGACAGACGCACAGGCGGGCAGGCAGACGTACAGGCGCGCAGGCAGACGTAGAGACGCGCAGGCAGACGTACAGGCGCGCAGGCAGACGTACAGGCGCGCAGGCAGACGTACAGGCGCGCAGGCAGACGTACAGGCGCGCAGGCAGACGTACAGGCGCGCAGGCAGACGTACAGGCAGAGAGATACAACCACAGATATATCAGAGGCATAGATCCACACGTACAATACAAAAACATAAACATGGAAACACATGCACAGATACACAGCTACCGTGTCTCCATTTCATATTTTTTTCCGGATTCAGATTAATGCAGCGCTAAATGGATGTAGATCCTAAGTGCACCGTGTATATAAAGTAGTACGCGCGGTAATTAAAGATTGTAATCGTAAACCAAAGTTTGTTTATTGTACATATTATTTTCAAATAAGTATGATCTATTAGTCAACATGAAGAAACACCCGGTCACTGGTTGTTGCAGAATATGTAGACTAGAGGAAGATATATTTAGGATGAACCATTTCATATATATTTTCTGGGTAAGATTAATGCAGTTCTAAATAGATGTTGATCGTAAGTGCATCCTGTATATGAAGTAGTACGCAAACTAATTAAAGATTCTAATCGTAAACCAAATATGTGATTGTTTACTGCAGGCAGATTTTAGACAGGTATGATCTCTCAGTCAACATATAGAAACATCCGAGCACTGGTGCTTGCAGAAGGTATAGACTGGAGGAAGACACGCGCATACCATCGCTCACACGTACGTACGTCCCCCACCCTTATTGACATGCACGCACGCACGCACGCGCAGAGAAAGAGATGGGGAAAGCAAGAGAGGGGGAGAGATAGATAGACATGCAGAGAGGGAGTGAGAGAGACAGAGAGAGAGAGAGAAAGAGAAAGAGAAAGAGATAGATAGATAGACAGAAAGCGAGAGAGAGAGCGATAAAGAGATGTAGACAGATATAATAATGCACACCTAAGAATAAACATGTGCGCACGCGTGCACACACAAAAAGGCGAAGGATAATAGCGGGAAAAAGGAAAGGAGTGAGAGAGAGAGAGAGAGAGAAGGAAGCGAGAGAGGAGGGATAGAGGACGGCAGCGGGAGAGAGAGGTATGCAGAGAACAGAGAGGAAGGCAGAAAGAAGAAAGAAGAAGGCAGAGAAAAAGAGAGAGAGAGAGAGAGAGGAGAGAGAGAAGGGTAGAGAGGAGAGAGGAAGGCAGCGAGGCGAAAGAAGACAGAGGGGAGACAGGAAGGCAGAATGGAGAGAGAAGAAGGCAAGTAGGAGAGAGAGGAACGCAGAGAGGGAGAGAGAGAGAGAGAAGCAGGGACGCGAACAAGTTTGGGTTTAAAAACTTAAATCTAACCTAATTCTTTAGCCTGCCAGTATGTTCAACCTTGGAGTAATCATTCTGAATGATTCTAACTGATTGAGTCAGAATGATTACTCCAAGGTTCAACATATATAGCGGGAATGTATAAATGAATCACTTGGACTTTCGTCACGCTGTGACGGGCTTCTCTCTTGCGAGATATATCAGGGTCAGTATACACGTGGCCCGAAGCGTCCCCGCCATGTTCTCTCTGTGTTTCTGTCGTCAAAGATTCAAGCTGTGACAACTTCGAATGCGCACAATTACAGCTAACGTGAGTAAATAAATATACAGGAATTCTTGCTCAACTGAAGCTTCCGTAGTTGTTATAATTTCACACTTAATTCATGTCGTTCACTCGTTTATTTACAGCATATAAATGGATTAATCAGGATAACACACACATACCTGACTGAGTTAAATTGTAAGTACCCCTTTCATGCGTTATATTTGCATAAAGATGCGTGGTTATTGTATTACTTAGCGATAGGGTATAATTAACGGTAGAGTCTATATGTCAGTCAGTTTCTCTTGATTCCTTCTCCATTTTCCTTGTCTAGGCTTACAAAAACACAATGAATTGATATATACGCATTAAAGTTATTTTCAGTGTCAATCGCCAGACTGGAGGATACGGAGAATTATGACGTTTTCGAGGCAGCGTCGTGCAACGATTGCGTGGTTACGGGTCTCCAGTTGAACATACCAAGAGGTGCACAAAGATATACGTAGGTGTTATTATATGATATATGTATATATACAACATTTATAATATATATAATTATTGTCCATTATACAAAATCTGTATTTATTATCTCTTTAACCTGTCAGCCTGGACAACATTGTCAGATAGTCTATATGCGAGTCAATCACCCCTGATTAGTTCTCCACTTTTCGTTCTCCAAGTTCATGTAAACCAGATATTAAATTCGTGCACGTCAAATTTCTAGTGCAAATCACGTCGCTGAAGGACACAGAGAATCAACATGTTTTCGAGGCAACGTCGTACACCGCTCGCCAGTTGAGCATACCAAAAAGTTTATTTTTAACGTAGGTACTATTTATTATACTATAGCACACATAGGTTATGAATCGAGCGCGAGGGCGAGCGAGGGCAGAGAGAGGGGGGCTCAAAGAAATAGATAGACATGCAGAGGGAGTGGCTGAGAGTGACAGACAGATAGACAGAGAGCGAGCGAGCGAGAGAGAGAGAGAGAGATAGGGAGACAGAGAGGGTTGGCGAGAGTGAGGGGGAGGACGAGACAGGGCGACAGAGAGAGAGAGAGAGAGCAACAGAGAGAGCGACAGAGAAGGGAAAAGGGAGAGCGAACGAGCGAACGAGAGATGGGGGAGAGGGAGAGAGCGGAGGAGAGGAGATGGGAGAGAGCGATGCTAGGGATCGAGCGGAGAGAGAGGAGAGAGAGAGAACAAGAGCAAGCGAGAGACAGACAGACAGACAGACAGAAAAAAAGGGAAAGCAAAGATCGGTGGAGATAGAAAGCAGTCGAGCGGAGAGCGATTGGAGAACGGAGAGAAAGCGATAGAGGTTATGAGATAGATACATAAGATAGATACATAGACAGATAGATAGATTAGATAGGATTTAAGATGATAGATAGATAGATAGATAGATAGAATAGACAGATAGATAGGACAGACAGATAGCTAGATAGATAGACAGGAAAAGTGAGAAAGAGAGCGCGGCGCAAGTAAAAGGCAATAGAGTTAGATTCATTGATTTGATAGATAGATTAGATTGAGCCGAGGAAGAGAGAGAGAGAAATGAGAGGGAGAGAGAGAGAGATAGAGAGAGAGAAAGGCCGCGAAAAAGATAAATGCAGACAAAGGAGGTGGAGGAGTCGGCGGCGTGGTGCCAGCTTCTGTATGTGAAGCGACGGTCGGAGGGTGAGGACAAGGGCGAAATAGAGTGAGAGAGACGAGAGAGAAAGAGAGGAGATGAGAGAGAGTCTTGCGAACGACAGAGAGCGGGAAAGTGAGACGCGAACGATGCGAACATAGAGAGGGGTGGAGGGGGGGATAGATAGACATGAAGTGATAGGAGAGATGAGGAGGAGAGAGAGAAGAGAAGCAGGGATGAGAAGAGTGACAGAGAGAATCCCAGAGAGAGATGAGAGAGAGAGACGAGGCAGTGAGAGAGAGAGAGAGGGAGAGAGAGAGAGAAAGAGGCGAGGAGAGGAGAGCGCGATATATCGTGAGCGAAAGAGAATGTGAGAGCCAGAGCAAAAGAGAGAGAAAGCAAGAGAAGAGCCGTAGACAGAGAGCTGCGCCGCGGGTGAGAGAGAGAGGAAAGAGAGAAAAGGAGAGAGGGGGGATAGATAAAACTGCACAAACTTCATTGTTCAGCTGCAACTGATCCGTCATCCGCCTTTCGTTTGATCGATTTCATTATTTAATTTCCTGCGCATAAAATATTTTTCAGTGCCAATCGCCGCGCCGTCCGTAACCAAATAAACACACAGAGGACACGGAGAATCGACACGTTTCAAGACAACATTGAGCATGGAGAGCGATCAGTTGGTTAACCGGTCTCCAGTTACACATACATGAAGCTGCGGCCAGATTTCTATCGTACACTCGTGATGCGACCTATGTTTTGGAGATACTATTCGTACTGATTATACATTATTAATTATGTTTTATTATTTAAATATTATTAGAGGATATATTTGGTTAAATTAAAGCATCGAACGGCCCCGTAATTAAAAAACTTTTGAGTAAATAAATAAAAAACCATAAACCCCCCAACTTCATAAGAAGTCAATTGTAAACGTGACGAACTTGTAAAACTGGAGGTTGTAAAACGCGGGTTTTAGTATAGAGGCCTGCGGGTACCCGACCACATGTATAGAACAAGTGAGTAGGCCTTTTGAAAATAATTTAATTGCAGAATGTTGTACCTGACAACGGCCGCTGATTTATAAACTTCGTGTTTTGTATATTCATTAGTACATGTATATTACAGATTACATGTATTGAAGTGGCTTGAGGCGTGTGTATTACCATCATGCACTTTCGCGATTTGAAAAATACTTTTATAGAAAAGATATAGGGCCATCGACTTACCAACAACTAAAATTGTTCGAGCGACACACGACGGGTAATGTTTTCACAGTCGACTACTAGGATGGGACTTCGCTCTTAAGGATCGCCGTGCCACCACAACCTAAGTTTGGTAAAGCAAAGCTCTACATATTTCAGTAGTGAGTCAAATGGTTTAGGAGTATACAGTGCAGTAGAGTCACTGGTTGCAGCGGGGCCGGTGGGAATTCCGCATGTTGGAGTAGAATAAACTATCGAGCAGTAAAGCAGGTAGAGGAGCAGAGTAGCGCTTTACAAGTGTGCGAGTAGAGCACGGACACACGACACCCCCGCCTAAGACACGCACTGATAGCGCCATAATACCTGTCACGAGTACTGCCCGCGCAACCTCCCAGTACAGCCACCTATTCTATGCTCAGGCCCAGGCGTAGGTCCTCAGCGCAGACTCGAGAATGCAGTAGGACGATTACGCGAGCTTACAGTGCTCCATAGACTAGCCAGCGCGCCAGTAACATAAGCAATGTTTGATTTGACGATTCGCAGCACGCCATTAGAGCACGTCTATCGTATCGTAGAGAATAGTACAGAATATTGTCACGTCAGTGCAGCTTAGGGCAGTTGCGCAGCAGAGTAACTTGATTATGAGTAGGAGCAAAGTACGGGTCGAGACGTCACAAGTGTTGCGCTGGCTACGGATGCCGCTCATAATTGGAGTCAGTTTCAGAAAAGTGGACAGATATCAAGACTGCAGGGGAAGATGTAGTCACGCAAAGGTAGTACAGATTTCGGAGTAGTGTTACGAGAGCTGTACGTCCACGCAGCGATAGTAGTAACAGTTTAGAAGAGATTACCGAGAGTAACAGGGTGGTGACCACGCAGGCGCACGTCGTGAAGGCGGTGCAGACGTACGCGCGCGGGATTGACGGACACTTAGAGCACTGGAGTTTAGTAATTACGCCTACGAGGCGGAGAGTGTTCGTCTGTTGTGTTGTTGGTGTTGGTAGTGGAGAGCATAGTTAGACCACTCTGGATGTTGACGCGCTTTAGTGTCCTGACGACGCGAGCCTTTCTACACACTCTTTACTCATAGCCGAATATTCCATTATCGGCACTGGTGAAGAGAGATCCTAGAGGGCTATGCCGTGAGCTGAGTAGCGTCCAGGCTTTAATAGGCACCGTGTGTGCACGCAATATTACATGTGTGTGACACAGGATTTTGTAATCAATTTTAAACCACAGTGGGCCTTGAGCTTCAAGGTCCATTACATGTTGTTGGAACAAACGAATTTTCTTACAATATTTTCTTACTATTCATCAGCTCTCGATTGTAGGCCGATAGAGAGACGAGAGCCACTGATAGCCTTGAGGACCAAGAATTTTAAGCCACTGACTCGCCTTGAGGCCATTTACAGACAAACCTATTGCAGCACTACACGCCAATCCGTCCACTTAACGTCTGCAGTCGAGTCCAGCTACACGCGCTCTCCGCACGCATACGCACGCACGCAGGTCAGCTCAGTCACACTGCACGACTGGTCAATGCATGTGCTTGCTTATATTAGTATTGTGGGTGACTTATACTATACATGACTCATTCTAGGGTGTAAGCGTGCTACAGGCGCGTTACGAGCTGATTCCTGGGTATAGGGTTTACGGGTTTAGGTTTAGGGGGTTAGGGTTATCAATCATTAATCAAAATTAGCCTATATCAAAGTTTAGCGAACACTCCTAATGGAACGTTAGCGCGAATACTTGTACAGTTTCTCTTTTCGTGCAAATCGCATTATGATTATTAAAACGTGCTATATTTATTATTGGTTGATATAACCGAACAATACTTAAGTAGACTTATTTGTTAATAAGAGTCGTTCGATGCTAATTGTAAGCAATATCCCTTCAAACACTCGATTCGACACAGTA
>NW_014577924.1:24087-35102 GCF_000485595.1 Priapulus caudatus
GAGATAGATAGACATGAAGAGAGAGAGACGGGAGAGAGATTGGAGAGAAGGAGAGAGAAGGAGAGGTATGAGCAAGAAAGAGGCTGAGAGCGACAGAGAGTGGCGGAGACACACAGAGAGAGACAGAGGTGCGCAGAGCACAGACGAGGAGAGAGAGAAGAAAGAGTCGCGAGAGACACACAGAGAGACGACAGAGTGCAGAGAGCGAGCTGAGCAACAGAGAGAGAAGGGGGACATATAGATAGACACACAGAGAAAGAGAGAGATAGAGATAGGGAGAGAGCGCGAGAGAAGAGAGCAGAACGATGGGATGAGCCGAGAGAAAGAGATAGATAGATAGAGAGCGGAGAGAAGGAGAGAACAGGAGAGTAGAGAGCGCGAAGAGACGGGAGCGAGGGGAGAAGAGAGAACAAGAGCAAGCGAGGAGGACAGACAGAGCAGACAGAAGGGGAGCAACGAGGCAACGGCGAACGACGGAAAGAGATTAGAGTTAGATATAGATAGATAACTAGATAGCACAGATAGATAAGGACAGATAGAGAGATAGTTAGCATAGATAATACGGCAGATAAGACAGATAGACAGATTAGATGTGGACAGATAGATAGACAAAGGCCACACGCGCAAGAAAAGGCCGATAGAGTTAGCATACATTGAGTTGAAAGCCATAGATAGATTTAAGCGAGAGAGGAGAGCAGGGAGGAGAGAGGAGAAAGAGAAATGGAGAAAGATATATGCAGACAGAGGGGTGGGAGAGTGTGCGGGGTGAGGCAGGGTTGAAAGAGAGAGACGAGAGAAAGTTGACAGAGAGCGACAAAGCGGGAAGTGAGAAGCACATGAGCAAACTAGAGAGATGGAGAATTAGAGTATACATTGAAGGGAGAGAGAGATGAGACCGACGGAGAGGAGGTGATGAGAGAGGAGGAGGAGAGGGGGGGGGCATGGGAGATTGCGAGGGAGCGCGAAAGAGACAGAGAGCGATCGACGAGAGAAAGAGCGATCGAGGAGAGAGAGAGAGAAGACGACAGGAGAGAGAGATGACGAGAGAGAGCGAGATAAAGAGCAGGAGAGAGAGGGCGCGAGGTCCTGTGAGCGAAGAGGAGAACGACGAGAACGCAGAGGACTGAGAGAACGCAAGGACTGAGAGTGCGCGAAAGCGAGAGGAACCCAAGGAGGAGACAGAGCAAGAGAGAGAGAGAGAGAGAGAGCAAAGGCAAGAGAGAAGACGAGAGGGTGGAGATAGGATAACACTGCCACAAAACTATTAATTCGTCAGTAGAACTGAATCCGTATCGCCTTTCGTTTGTCAGCATTTTCATATTAATTTCCATGCGCCATAAAATATTTTTTCCAGTGCCAATGCCGCACCTAACCAGATATAAACACACAACGGAACGGAGGAATTCGACACGTTTTCAAGACACATTTGAGCAGAGAGCGATTCAGTGAGTTTAACTGGTCTCCAGCTTACATATACCATGAAGTGGCAGAGCTATACGTACACGTCTGATGCGACCTATGTTTGGAGATACTATTCGTACTGATTTTACTTATTTAGTTACTTTTTTATTTTTACAATATTATTTAGAGGATATGATTGGTTAAAATTAAAGCATGAACGCGCGAATTAAAAAGCTTTGAGTAAAACCACTAATTCTATCAATTGTTAAATGGAACTTGTAAAAATAGGAGGTTGTTAAAAGGTCGCGTTAGGCCTGGCGGGTCCTGTCAGACAGGGCTTTTGCAAATAATTTAATTCAGATGTTCTGAAACGGTCCCCTGATTATAAACTCAGTGTTTTATATTCCATTAGTACAAAAAAAAAAAAAAAAAAAAACGTACATAATATTACAATTACATGTATTGAAGTTCCACACGTTTGTATAACCCATGCTTTCGCGATTGACAATACTTCTTTAATAAAATATACGTCTAACTAAAAAATTTTCGAGTTACTTTTTATATGATTGCGCGATTAATTTAAGATGCCCACAATAGTTTGTAAATAAAGCTCTATATGTCAGTAGGTGAGTCAAATTAGCTAGGACTAATACAGTGGCATGTGATGTCACTGGTTGCGGTCCGTGCGGAATCTCGCCATGTGGAGATTATGAATAAACTAAAGCAGGTAAAGCAGTAGGAGGAGCAGAGGTAGAGTAGCAGTGCAGATAGAGCAGCAACTAGGCAGCGTAGAGCAGTATCGTAGAGGATAGTTACAGAATATTCGAGCAGCTAGAGCAGTTAATAGGCTAGAGGAGATTACAGTGCAGATATGAGCTAGCGTAAGTTCAAGTTAGAGCAGTAGACGCAGATATAGGTAGCAGTAGAGTGACGTGCAGCCGTAGAGCAGAGTAGATGCGGAGATATGTTGTTGTTTGTTTTGTAGTAGAAAGCCATTTGACCCTAACCTTGACCGTGGCTTCGACCACTTTATCCCATTTCTAAAATATTCCTGTTGGCTAGAGTTCAACGGCCATGGCCTTTTGAAAACTCAAGGCATTAACATTTACAATTATTACAATTTTCCGTTGGCCTTGGCTCGAAGGGCCATGGCCTTGGTCAAGGCCATTACATTTTACAATTGTTAAAATTTCTACATTACTAGGCAAGGCCATAGTTTCGAGCTGTTCAAGGTCCATCATTCTTGAGGCCATTCTTCAAACATTTACATCACTCGATTAGTCATGGTCATCGGTCATGCTCAATTGTGTTATATGTTTCGCCTAAAACATTATTTTGAGAATTATCTTCGTTAGTTCATTGACAAGTTGAACCCAGATTATTGAGTCACACAGGCCACACGCTACCGCTTTAGCACCCAAACACACATTACCTTATATGTTCAGAACGGACCTGTGTTTAACATTTACTCAACAAAGGATGGAAATCAATTTTACAAATTTACCACGAAGAATTGAACACGGGACACTCGGTTCTATTCCAACACGTTACGCACACGACCATATCTTACAATTTCTGATAAGTTCAGGTCTGATGTGTGTGTTCATTGTTTTCGTTACAGCCAAGAAAAGTCATACAAGAAGTCATTGCCGAGCATATTTTTTAAAGTGGAAATTTTCATTTATAAACGAGATAGAAATACAGGAGGTGATACTCCATTAGGAGTGTTCCCAACGTTAATGTCATTAATGGTTATAATAACATATATAACGTATATTATTATATATAATTATTATATTATAATCAATTATTTATATATTACTATATATATGGTCATGGTCATTATATAGGTCCTTTGTGGTTAATGTCATTAGGTTAGGTTAGGTGTTAGGGTTAGGATTTGATCAATCATTAATCATTAATCATTAATGATATCAAAGTTTGGGGAACACCCTAATGGAGCATTGCCGAAATCTCGTACAGTTCTTCTCGTTGCAAAACCATTTATGATGATAGAAAGTGCATATATTTTTATTGTTTATATACAAATTGAAGCCTAATTGAAGAATATCCTTGCAAACATCGATTCACACAGTAAAAATATGGCTACGCTCCATTAGAGTGTGCCCAACTTTGATTCATAAACCCTACTCTTTGTTGGCCGTTATGTAATTACCTCGCCAGTGGGTCTTGGCGAGTTATGTTTTACGGCGATGTATTGAGTGTTGGTATTGTGTGTTTGTGTGGTTTGCTGTGTTGTTACCATGCCACCGTTTCAGTTCACTTCCGTAGCGTTGCGGCGGCTGTAGATTACAATAACCGCAACCACAGGTGCTAAGGGGCAACCACAGTCCTCCCCACCTGCAACGCTCGCACTAATCCGGATTTCCAATTAATTACTTTAATTAATTTTAACTGAATTAATAAAAAATCTTCACCATGAGAGAATTCAGCTGCCTTTGGCGGAGGTTCTGTTGCTCTCCGAGTGCTCTAGTATGTAGCTATCTATCTAAGGCCTCCTTAGTGATGAAAAATAGTTACAATATAGTCAAGTTACTATGTTATGTACAACTTGAGAAATTTACAGGGTTGAATGGTTTTCGGTGTATGAGAAAAAAATATTTTTTGGATGTTCACAGATGTAAAGAATTTGCGGGACGCAAAAGGCGCCCCCCTATCTTTTTCGCGTGACGTAGTGTGACGTCAGGCGAGGCACTCGCGCTTGTTTTACCTCGTTAACAAGCGTGTACAATGTGTCCTAATTGAACCGAACCGATTCAGAGTCGTTTCTCTAGACTTATCAGTTTCGTACGATACGGATAAAACAGTCAATGGCAGCATTGATGAAGATGAAAATGAAGTAGATATAGACAATGAAGTGGAACATGTTGAAGATAGTTGTATTCAGCCGCTACGATGTTTGAGCCATTGGCCAACGATTACCCGGCCATCGTTCATGATGATGTTCATGATCATGATGCCTAGTTCATGATGATGTTCAAGGCAACGTCGAACCAGAAGGAAGACTGCAATTAAGTGTTGCTGAATGGTGAGGTTTTAGCCCTCAGTATTTTTTCATTGTAATTTGTAGGTACTAGGAGTGCACAAAATTGAAATGCTTTTGCTTTTCGGTACAGGCCAAGATAGGGGGACGGCGTCCGTGTGGCCCGACTCGAATATTTCTATTACGCACGGCGGTCGTTGATAAGATTAAATTATGGCACTATATGCACGGCAGGCCGTATGGCCGACTCAATACTCGCTAGGAATGAGGAATGGGTGGGAGAAGGAGAAGGCTGCGTGAAGAAGGAGGGAAGGGCATCCGGAGAAGGTGGTGGAGAGGGGTTAGGAGAAGCTGGTGGAGAAGAGGAGAGGGAGAAGATCGAGGGTGGTGGTGAGAAGGAGGTGGGGAAGCTGGGCTGGAGAAGGGAGGGGGAGAGGGAAGGTGGTGGAGGATGGGGGAAGAAGCTGTGCGGAGAGGAGGAGGGGAGAAGGCTTGGTGGAGAGGAGAAAGCGGAGAATGGGATGGGGGAAGGAGAGCTGGTGGATGCGAGGGGGATGAGGAAGATATTAAGGAAAGTGGGAGTAAGGGTGAGAAGGAGAAGGTGGTGGAGAAGGAGGCGGGAGAAGCGGGTGGCGCAAGGGGGAGGGGAGAGGGAGAGGTAGTGGAGGCAGGGGGAGAAGGGAGAGCGTGGTTGGAGAGGGGATAAGGTGGTGGATGGAGGGGGAGAAGCTTGGTGGGAGGAGAGTTTTTTTTCAAACCGATTAGTGGCAACTGTACGGTAACTTTAGCTCCAAGAATACTGTATGCTAATGCCTTAGGGGTTAGAATTACCCTAGTATTCACAATGTATAGACAATCCGTCGCCACAGCCTGGTTCGGGCTACTGCTACTTGTAAGATTTCTCATTCTACTACTGACTTTATAATATATAGTGACGTAATTATAAAGCAAATAGCAATAGTGGTTACAATGTTTTTTAGCGTAGTGGAAATGTATGACAGGCACTTACGTAGAATTTATGCAGTATATTAGTCAATAATTTTATTCACTGTGTAAGTGGCATTTGTTTTCTTAGACTCTTGTATTGTAGAAACTCGGGTATATAATAACTCGCAGTATGAGTATAATTAATTAATATATATTATTGGCATGGTTAAGCGTTTAACCTGAGGTCAGTTGAACGCATAGGTTGGAACGATTTTACTTGTCCCTGAGTATTAATGTGCGTTTAATCGCGGTAGTAAGTCTACAATGATATAATATTTATATATATATATTATAATATATATATATCATTGCTCATAATAATTAATATGACAGTATGGACCATAAATACTTTCAAGTTGTATGTAGTTATATCTTGGTTATATATTATAAGCTACGTCGAGGATCGCTTTTGGCTCATTGCGACCAGTGATGCAGGCTTTGTGTGCGCATGCCAAAGGGAAGACTAGCTGACGTCACAGGCCGTTTTTCCCAGCCTGTGGCCGGTTTGGCAGAATAA
Source organism: Priapulus caudatus (assembly GCF_000485595.1). Classification (NCBI taxonomy): domain Eukaryota; kingdom Metazoa; phylum Priapulida; class Priapulimorpha; order Priapulimorphida; family Priapulidae; genus Priapulus; species Priapulus caudatus. The sequence goes on from NW_014577924.1 coordinate 29,997, forward strand.
ATTAGATTTTCAAGCATTTTTCATAGACCAACATCAAGACGTGTTTTCAAATATCACAGATTGGAACCAAAAAATATACGGAATGCTTTTTGTTATTATTTTACGTGTTGATACTAGCTTCACATATTGTAAAATTTGACAGTTTTAGAGATATCACTAAAGAAGGCCTTTAGCTGCAACCGTACACTTAGGCTGTGTCAGTAAAAGTGGATGGATAAATAAACACTGTAGCGTTTTGTGCTCTCTGGCGCACCGATGGCGCCACCAGTCACACGTAGTGATGCCAATAAGCCTTAGGTAAGAACACTCACGCCGTAGGTCCGGCGTGCGTTGACATGCGTTCGTTGCCACGGACTCCTCTACCACCAGAGCGCCTCAGTGCTACTGCGCTCACTCCGCTAGTACCCAACCCGGCAGTTCGTTCCGGCCTCCTGTGCGATAGCGTGCGTTTAGTCAACAATGCCACACACAATATGACAACGGGGTCCATACCCATCCCGCTCTGCTTGGCTTACGTTACGTCTCTATAATAAATGTCACCCGGTTGCTATAAACAAGGGCCTATACAGATAATTAGCGTAAGCCATCCAAAGGGGCTAATAACCGGGGCTCTTACTGCACCCGGGCCTGCTCACAGCATAGGCCAGTTTCTTACCTGCACGGTAGCTGTTGGCATCCCCTCTCGTACTAGTACTATTTTCAAGAGTCATTTATACTCTACTCCTGCTCCATTATTTTACTCGCCCACAACAACATCAACCAGGACAATACAACTGCCCTACATCAACAACCGTAGCTCTTTAACTGTTGGGCCAATGCTCTTGCGGGGTCTCCCACAGCCAATCCACTTCATTTATTTGTCGACTTGCTGCCACAAGCCATGTCCTTGCTATATAAAGACTCTGTCATATTGAGATGACATCCCAGATTGAAACAAGGTTTGTCATGAGTTCGCTCTCGTTTTCGAGTGATGGCCGTGATCATCATGCCCAATATAGATTGGTCGGGGAATTCTCTGATCTTTTTGTGGTGTGTCGCAGTGTGACCCCTGGCTCTGTCTCGCATACTGTTGTACTTCAACAACTGGGCCATACTAAGTGCTGTTTGCCTAGCTCGTGGTCTCTTTCTTGTCAATGTTTGGTACCATCCATTTATTCATGGCTAATCAAAGGCACTAGGTTTTCTTGGAGACAGAATCGTTCTTGACAGCCAGCTGGGGAATGACCCGTCAAACTGGTTCGTTCGTCTTAAAAGTATTTCACGGCGATGATTGTTGGCCAGCTTTTGCCGGACCTCGTCATCATCGTCACTCCAAACATGCATCAAGCAACGCGTGTTCCAAGCAGTCATCGTTCACAGTGGATGAATGTCTTGCCTTGCCGTGTAGGCGCAGAGTCCTGTGTATGTTGCTCAAGTATTTCGATTTTATTAAGATGTGTGGAGTGAATCCGCCCAGTTACATCAACACCCAAATCTCTATTTCGTCAGTGTACATATGAGACGAGGTCAGGCATTTGGAAATTGGTGCTCTGTGTTACGTCTTTCAACTTTCTACTTCTTCTATGTTAACCGATGATGCTTCAACCAGGGCTATGCCTATGAGCGACCCCATCACGTGTCTTTTTCTCTGTCATCTTCGTATCTTCCGAGTTTGCTGGTGTGTTGTGTAAATTTTGACAAGGACAAGGAGTGTATGGTATTTAGCGCTCAGATGCACTAGGTCATCCAGCACTGAAGCATTGCTTCACTTTAGGCACTTTTGCCGTTTTAGTTGCACATTGCTTGAACCCGACGTAGTAATTTTTGGGATGTCATTCGCATCATGCAGATGTTTAGTTTATCTGTTCCAGGCTTGTCACAAAGAATCATTTTGGTTGATAGAATGATCATTGTTTTAATGATCATACCAGGATGGATCCCAACAGTTAGCAACTCTTGTTTACTATGAACATGCACAATAATGTATTAGATTTATTTACCCGACAGGATCTGGCAATCAGTTTATTTTGTTGCTGCCATACGTAAAAGATCTGGTCTATGATTGTATATTACCTTCGTTTGATTGTTGTATATGATCTATGATTAGTTTGTTACGAGGCGCCTTTTAGGAAGGCTTGTTAATGACGAGTACATTTGAAGGCCTGATTTCTATTAGTATTTTTCGGTGCATTATCAAGTTCGCAATTGTTAGCGTGGGCGTGTATGTTGATGTATGTTGTGCGAATTAGCCAACTATCCTACAGTAATTTTTATACTTGCACATTGTGACCTGTTCTTCACATCGTGAAACCTAATGTGTTCAGAACCAAATCATCGCCCCGGTCTTGATTCTCTATAAAGTTTATTGCCGCAGTTTCCCATTTGCGATTTAGGCACGGCCGGTCATCCTTGGATTTTACGCAATAGGTGCCTTTATATCTCCTCTAAAATATGGGCTAACGCTCCATTAGGAGTGTTCCCAACTTTGATATCATAAACCCTACTCTTGTTGGGTTACATTATTGTATCTATCTAACCTCAAGCTGCACCCCATACACTTAGGTTGTGTCAGTAATAAAGTGATGGTAAATAAACACATTCACATTGTATTTACTACCAGATTCTTAATGCCTTTATACCTGGCACATATTTCCTCATTATTTCAATTGGCAATGGAATCCTCACCGTGGAAACTTTCTTGCTGTTTGATTGACGATCTGATATTCGACTTTATTTCCTCACACTTATAATATATGGTTGCTCTCCGGAGTGAGTTTAGAAGCTACACATAAATGAAAAATGTAACTTTTAAGCTAAACGAAATTTATTGTAGTATATAAAATTATAAATGAATATATGTTATACAAGTTACATTCATTCATAATATAGTCATAATAGTACCGTAATTTCCAATACAAACGATATACTTAATAATAAAATGGATACATACATATATTAAATTTTTCTATAACAACTCATGAATTACAATATTAAATATTAAATACAATGTTCGTATATGAACTGTAAGACGGAAACAGATCTATGGCTCCCCTCTTTCCATCATACACAGTTACCAACCACTTAATATTTGGTACTGATTGATCACGTAAACCCAAACTGTACAGGTAAACACAAATTGTAAACACAAACGACAGTAATCATAAACTGTCAATCGACTGTTATTCGAATAAGTGCATGTTTGCACATATTATTTATTACTCTTTTTTGCACTCTTTCCAAATTTGCCGACTTGTGTAGTTGTTTTACCGGGACTCCTCGGCAGCTTTCGAGTGGTAGCCGTTGGACTTTTAACAGCTTTCGAGACTTTGTGAGGGGACGAAGCAAATTAAAGCATGAACGCGCGATTAAAAGCTTTGAGTAAAACCACCAATTCATATCAATTGTAAATGGAACTTGTAAAAATAGAGGTTGTAAAACGCGTTAGGCCTGCGGGCCACTGTCAGAACAGGGCTTTTGCAAAATAATTTAATTCAGATGTTCCTGACAACGGTCCCCTGATTATAAACTCGTGTTTTTATATTCATTAGTACATATATTACAATTACATGTATTGAAGTCCACACACGTTTGTATAACCCCATGCTTTCGCGATTGAAATACTTTTTAATAAATATACTCTAACTAAAATTTTCGAGGTACTTTTTATATGATGGCGATTATTTAAGATGCCCACAATAGTTTGTAAATAAAGCTCTACATATGTCAGTAGTGAGTCAAATGGTAGGATAATACAGTGCAGTGAGTCACTGGTTGCGGCGGTGGGAATCTCCGCATGTGGAGTAGAATAAACTAAAGCAGTAAAGCAGTAGAGGAGCAGAGTAGAGTACAGTGCAGTAGAGCAGTATCGTAGAGGATAGTACAGAATATTCGAGCAGTAGAGCAGTATAGTAGAGTAGAGTACAGTGCAGTAGAGTAGAGTACAGTTCAGTAGAGCAGTATAGTAGAGTAGAGTACAGTTCAGTAGAGCAGTATAGTAGAGTAGAGTACAGTGCAGTAGAGCAGAGTAGAATGCAGGAGAGATGTTGTTGTTGTTGTTGTTGTTGTTGTTGTTGTTGTAGTAGAAGCCATTTGACCCTGACCTTGACCGTGGCCTCGACCACTTTTCCCATTTCTAAAACATTTCCTTGAGCTCAAGGCCATTACATTTTACAATTTTACAATTTTCCGTGGCCTTGAGCTCAAGGCCATGGCCTTGGCCATTACATTTTACAATTTTAAAATTTCTACATTACTAGGCCAAGGCCATAGCCTTGAGCTCAAGGCCATATTCTTGAGCCATTTTCAAAACATTTACATCACTCGATTAGTCATGGTCATCGGTCATGCTCAAGTTGTGTTTATGTTTCGCCTAACAACATCTTGAAAATATCTTACCGTAGTCATTGACAAGATTTGAACCCAGGATTATTGAGTACCAGCCCAGCACGCTACGCTAGCACCCAAACACACCATTCCTTATATGTTATCTTATCAGAACGGACCTATGTGTTAACATTTTACTCAACAAGAGTTTGAAAATAATTTACAAATTTACCCCACAAGAATTGAACACGGGACAACTCGGTTCTATTCCAACACGTTACGCACACGACCATACTTACAATTTCTGATAAGTTCAGGTCTGATGTGTGTGTTATGTTTTCGTTTAACAGCAAGAAAAGTCAACAAAGAAGTCATTGCCGAGCATATTTTTTAAAGTGGAAATTTTCATTTATAAACGAGATAGAAATAATGGGTGATACTCCATTAGGAGCTAGTGTTCCCAACGTTAATGTCATTAATGGTCATAAATATATATATATTATATATGGTCATGGTCATATATTGGTTTGTGGTTTAATTGTCATTTAGGTTAGGTTAGGTTATCGAATCATTAATCATTAATCATTATCATTAATGATATCAAAGTGGAACACTCCTAATGGAGCGTTAGCTCGAATTACTTGTAGGCTACAGTTCTTTTCGTGCAAACATTTATTGATTGATAGAAACGTGCTATATTTATTATGTGTGTTATACTAACAAAATAATAATTTGTAATAGTCGTTGATGCTAAATTGAACCAATATCCCTTCAAACAATCGCATGCCACACAGTAAAATATGG
>NW_014577924.1:37579-39119 GCF_000485595.1 Priapulus caudatus
TTCTGGGTAGGGTGGTGTGTGTGGTTTTGCTAGGGTGGGTGGTGTTGATGTGTTTTCTGGGTAGGGTGGTGTGTGTGGTTTTGCTAGGGTGGGTGGTGTTGATGTGTTTTCTGGGTAGGGTGGTGTTTGTGGGTTTGCTAGGGTGGGTGGTGTTGATGTGTTTTGTTGGGTAGGGTGGTGTTTGTGGTTTTGCTAGGGTGGGTGGTGTTGATGTGTTTTCTGGGTAGGGTGGTGTTTGTGGTTTTGCTAGGGTGTGTGGAGTGCTAGAATGCTTACAGGCTGCATCGTTTGTAGTTGCTATCTGAGGGAGTAAAGTTCTCATGCCCTCGACAGCACCACCAATGACCTGAGATAACAAAGAGTGCTCCTGTTCCTCGTTAGTACCCGGTAGCTGAAGCAATAGCGTACCCATCTCTTCCATCCCCCTACCTACTATATGCGACAGTGCAGCATCGGCCGTATGTCTGGCAGTAGATTCCATCTTAGTTAACAGATGACCTATGTTTACTGGCCCTGTGTCTGCTGCATTAGAGGAAGTGGGATCTACCGGAGTCGTGGCGGGTTGATGAGTAGGGGGCAGTGAGTTCTCGGCCGCTTGCACAGTCACTGGTGGCTTGTGCTTATTGTTGTTGTTATTACCATTTTTGCGCTTATCCTTTATTTGCGCAAGCAGACCGTCTCTCCCGGGAGCTGGGGGAGGGGCTGGGGGGTCTGTCGCCGGGGGAGGGGGTGGTACTGCACTCGTTCCAGAGCTTCTTCTTGCATTTATTTGAGCAAACAGACCGTCTCTCCCTGGAGCTGGGGGAGGGGGTGGAGGGTCTGTCGCCGGGGGAGGGGGCGGTACTGCACTCGTTCCAGAGTTTCTCCTCGCATTTATTTGAGCAAACAGACCATCTCTCCCAGGAGCTGGGGGAGGGGCTGGAGGGTCTGTCGCCGGGGGAGGGGGTGGTACTGCACTCGTTCCAGAGTTTCTCCTCGCATTTATTTGCGCAAACAGACCATCTCTACCGGGAACTGGGGGAGGGGCTGGAGGGTCTGTCGCCGGGAGAGGAGGTGGTACTGCACTTGTTCCAGAGCTTCTTCTTGCATTTATTTGTGCGAACAGACCACCTCTTGCTTCTGCTGGAGGCAGGTCATCGGTAGACACCCCCGCGGTAGAAGCAGTATCGGACGGTGGTCCCCCCACAGCAGTAGCGCTGCCCCTCGCTCTGATCGAGGCAAGTACCGCATCCTTGCCACCAGATGGCGCCTCCGTCATACTCGAGTCTCGCCGGGCCCTGATCGACGACAGCACGGCGTCGCGGGCAGGGGGCGCCGGCGGCACGTCGCTCAGGTCCGCTCGCGGGGGAGGGAGCGGGGCTGCTGGAAGCGGAGGCGGCGATGCACCGCCCACGAAGGAAGCCACCTCACGCTCGACATCGGAAGGAAGCTCGCCCTGGAGAATCCCGCTTGAAGTCGCGTCACGGAAACACCGCTGCGCGCTGCCAACACCGACCCCGTGATGTCATCGTTGACCCTGGCGACGGCGGTCGCCGACGGC
>NW_014577924.1:39541-43441 GCF_000485595.1 Priapulus caudatus
GTCTCGCTCTCTCTTCTCTTCTCTCTCTTCTCTCTCTCTCTCTCTCTCTCTCCCTCTCTCGTGCTCTCTCTCTCTCTCTCACTCAGTCTGCGTGCGTGCGTGTATATACTATATAATACGCGTATATATATATGATATAATTATGAGCAAACATCTGAACAATGATGAAGCAACACCTCTTTTCACGGGAACCTGTATAGAGACACATTTATCCCTTGCTTAGTTTTCCCTATTCGATTACCGATTTTCAAGTTCGATTTGATCTATGCTGACAAATAGAAGACCTTTAAGTTTCACCCCAGTGCCTTTTCCAGCTTTCCAGCTGAATAGCTAGCAGAACGATCGAAAGTGGAATTTCCTAAATTGAACACTCAGATGGTCACAACAGAACTCTCATGAGCTCTTCTGCGAACTTGCAAACAGAGCTGGTTACTAGATACCACTACAGATCCGAGAGTGTGCAGTGTTGCAGATCGTGAGACAGCATTATATGTCCTTATATACTACTTTACTATTGCTAGATTACTTACTGTATGCCGAATACGACAGATACTGTCGTAGCGATGGCAGTGAGGCAGAACAGAGCAATAGCAACGACAGCAACAACAATCTCTGCTAGTTCCAGCTCCTCCTTCAGGCCTACAATGATCGAAAAGTTAAAAAAGTTAAAAATTCATTCATTTAGCGCCATATATGTTACACCACAAGTCTACAATACACGCATTATCTTGAGTAAAAGGTTACAATGTAAAACAATGCTACAATAATTAGGGTACACCTGATAATATCAGGAGTAAATAATAATAGTAATAATAATTCTCTTTTATTATTCACTCCTGATAATATCCATATATACACAGTTTACCCTTACAGAGTTATAGCTAGAAACAAAAATAGATAAACTATGGCCTAGAATATTTATTTATAATAATCAACAGTCACAAACAGTTACATGCATAATTTATTTCGTGCATTTAAATGCATCGAGTGCAGGCTGAAAACCACCATGGCCATCTAGTCCGCTGCATGTTAATTCTATGATTACCAGAAGGTCTAAACACATTCAAACTAGTCGACACGACTGACAACTAGCGAGATCAAGATGGCCAGGGAACCTACCAATGAGATTGGTGTGGAAGGCGACTCCGTATGCATGAATGACGCGTGTGTAACCGTCTCTGCGAGCTTCACACACGTACGGCCCCTCTTCAGAGTGAGTGTCCATGGTGGGCAGGAGAGACAGGCGGCTGACCAGCCTGCCCTCTACTGTCTGAAACCGCATGATATTGATAGCAGAAGCAACATTAAGAATCAACGTATATACAGAACGTGCTTCTAATTTTAGAGATTAATTCTAATCAATGTCTCTCTTTCGATTTATCACTAACACTCTACCACCCTGTCTGTCTTACAGCACTGTCCTCTAACTTTCTCCTCCTTCTCCTCCTCCTCCCCTCTTTCTCTACCGCTCCCTCTCTCCGTCTCTCTCTCTCTCTCTCTCCTTTCTCACTTTTTTTACTGGCAAAACCTTCCATTTCCTTCATCCCTCTCTCGTTTTGTCTCGCCTTCATTTTCTGCCTTTCTCCCATTTCATTTTTATTTCATTATTCACAATATCTATATATAAATACTGGTCTTCATTTTACACATATAAAACTTGCAAAATTTTTTCATAAACATCTTAGTACCTTTTCTTCTAGTTTGATATTGTCGGACAACGCCAGCTCCTGGTCGTCTTTGAACCAGACTAATCGAAGTCCTTCGGTCACACTGCCAGAAGTTTGCCCAGTACTACTGTCACTGCCTGCTACTGGCTCTCCAGTATCATTTGTTAGCTTCCCATGCAGAGAATGAGAGCAAGTCAGTGTCACCATTGTAGATTTGTGAGTGTACACCTCATCATAGCGATCTGCAAAGATAAGTAGATACAATTAGTAAAACATCAGGCTAACGAGTAAAGTAAATAAGCAAAAAAGTAAGTATGTAAATAAGATGTCTGCACATTAGACTCGTGAGTAGTCAGGTATATGAATATGTTTCATCAGCGCATTTCTTATTTAGTTACGAATACCGTGCCCCACAATTATGATTTAGCATGCGAATTTCTCTCCACATATGCGTAATCAAATTTTTTTATACCGCTGGCTGTTAATATGCTTCTTGTTTATTTGAACATTTAAATCGTTCATAATTTTTTCACATATATCACGAAATAAACTATGAATGTCTAATCTATGTATCCATCTCTCTCCTATTGATATTCGTATATCATCTTCTGATCATATAATTATTATATTATATTATAACCTCATCAAGATATCGTATAAGATATCATAAATAAGATATTATATATGATATCATATAAGATATCATTACATTACAATACATCACATATTATTACATAAGACATCAACTTAACTGCAGTCCCTAGCAGCTGGTGCATGGGTGTTTTCCATGTGTGTTACTTATCACATATATCATCATTAGATATCATTACATTACATAGATCACATATTATTACATAAGACATCAACTTAATTACGCTCATAGGGTCTATGTCCCCCAGGGTACTGCCTGAACGTACCCTGGGTACGGTCCGGTATACCGGAATGTACCCTGGTCACTATTTGATATGGGTTAGGGTTAGGATTAGGGTTAGGGTTAGGGTTAGGGTTAGGGAGTAGGCGTAGGCGTAGGCGACTCCCTAGACTCGTTAGTGGAGTAGGCGAGGTATGGTCCGGCATATTAGATAGTACCAGGGTACGTTCCGGTATACCGGACAGTACCCAGGGTACGTTCCCCGGGGGACATAGACCCTCTCAGCCTTAATTACAGTCCACCAGCCGACCACCCACCCACCCAGCAGCTACTGCTGCTGCTGCTGCTGCTGCTACTGCTGCTACTGATGCTACTGCTGCTGCTACTGCTGCTGCTGCTGCTGCTACTGCTGCTGCCGCTGCTGCTACTGCTGCTACTGCTGCTATGGCTGCTACTACTGCTGCTACTTATGCTGCTGCTGCTGCTGCTGCTACTGTTGCTGCTGCTACTGCTGCTCTGCTGCTGCTGCTACTATACTGCTGCTGCTGCTGCTGCTGCTGCTGCTGTTGTTGCGCTCGTAGATACACACGACAACACTAATCCAGCTTACAAAGAATTATTTCCAGATGAATGAGTTTTCATGATGTTATGCTACGGCACTTATTTTCGCTGTTAAATATTAATGAGGTTCAACTGCTAGCATGAAAAAATATTGATTTCTCAATGATGACGTATGTTATTTTAATTACAAAAACACGTGCAATTTAACGTATTAAAAGTTCAAGATATTCTGATTGATATTTAATTGTCCATTAGCTAATGAATTATTAAAGCTGAATCACAATTTGAGTGTTTAATAGCAATCAAATAAATACATAAGTATTGTTTTTAATACTTATAATTTTTTTAATTTTTAAAATAAAGTTTTTAATAAAGTTGAATGTTATGCTAGTAAAATAGTCGTTATTCTCCGCTAGAGGCGGCACATGCCATCCGGCCCGATCAGATATGCACACATTGTCAATTTTGTAAAATATTTGATAAATTCAACATCATGAATATTGTTGAAATTGGTATTCAGCATAAATAATGATAAATTATCTTAAAATAGTGCTCAAAGCCGGATTAGTGTTATGCTGTAAATTATGGAAGACCCGCCAACACAGTCGGCGTGCCGTGTCTGGTGACGCGAGCGAGCCAGCTAGAATTGTAAGCAGTATAGCAGCAGCAGCAGCCGCAGCAGCAGCAGCGGCGGCGGCGGCGGCGGCAGCAGCAGCGGCAGTGGCGGCGGCGGCAGTAACAGCAGCAGCAGCAGCAGCAGCGGCGGCAGTAACAGCAGCAGCAGCAGCAGCAGCAGCAGCG
>NW_014577924.1:43451-47478 GCF_000485595.1 Priapulus caudatus
GCTACTGCTGCTGCTGCTGCTGCTTCTGCTGCTGCTGCTGCTGCTGCTGCTGCTGCTAGTGTGTGTGTTTACCTGCAAGACTCGCTCGCGTTGACAGCATCACACCGTCCCTGCTGTACAGCGTCTCATCCGTGAACTCGTGTCTCACACCGTTGACGCCGACCGTCCGCACGACCCCCGTCAACCCCGCGGCCACCTCCGTCGCCATGACGACGAGCGACCAGTCGGCCGCGTTGCCGCCGCCGACGAGAAGCTGGGAGTCCGGCGAGAAGTGCGGTCCCGCGGCGGTGATGTCGTAGCCCTCGGTGCGTGCGGCCGACTGAGTCACAAGCTCCGCCGTGTCGCCCGTGACGACGACGTCAACAACGTACCACGTGTCAACCTGCGGGAGCAGCGGATGTTCAAGCGTGTGGACGATCATAATATCTAAATATTATAATATATAATAATATACAATATATAATTATAATCCCTTTATTTAACGTGACGTGTTCGACGAGTGGAATTATTATCATCGTGTGGACGATGATAATATATATAAATATAATAATATATAATATATATAATCCCTTTATTAACGTGACAAGCATAGTGCCCACAAACTGTTCTATCCACCTGAGAGATAACTATATGCCGCTCTTGGATCATGGCGACATACATATCACATATAAGTGACAGATAAGTACATTTAGTACAGGGCCTGCCTTCACTACATTAAAATCCTACAATATTAATTATGATTAAGATCATAATGTATAAGGATTCTTAGGCCTACCTACACCGCATGAAAATCCTACAATATTAATTATGATTAAGATCATAATGTATAAGGATTCTTAGGCCTACCTATACTGCATGAAAATCCTACGACATTAATTAAAATTAAAATCATAACCTATACGCATAGCAATTCAGACCTGCATACACTACTCCTACGATATTAATTAAAGTCAAGATCGTGACGTATAACGACTCTCATATCGCGAGTGCACACACGTACCGCGATCGTGTCGGATGACACACAGCTCTCCTTCACGCCGGTGTTTATACACAGCCTCAGCTTCTCCGCGTGCACGGTGAGGCTGACAAAGGAACCCGGCTCCCTCCCTCTGCTGAAGAGCAGCAGCTGGCTTCCGCTAGTGTCCAGCTTCAGTGTGAGCTTGAGCCGTAGCTGGCGGACGCTCTCCGGTACGGCGAGGACCGCGTAGCTGCGGCCGGTGAACCGTGGCAGGAAGGCTTCCGGATCTGCAACGCGGATAGTTCCTGTCACGTTATGCGACGAACCGATGTACACTGTATAATCGGAAGATATACCGTATTTACTCGTGTATAAGTCGCGCTTTTTTGTACAAAACTTCAATAAAAACATTAGGGGTGGGACTTATACACGAGGCTAAGAAATCTTGTTAATGTACCAATGTTTGTACCAACCTTTCAATGAAAAATATGCATATATATATTTCGACTTATACACGAATGCGACTTATACACGAGTAAATAGGGTATATGTCAGGGTTCTCGATCCCACGTATTTCAGAGGGTACGTCGTTTATGGATGGATGGGAGAGGGTCCGGGAAGGGGTTATGCCCATTGGAGTCATTTATGCGAGTCATAAGCGGCCCCAATACACCTGTAAACTCAGCCAGTTTGGAAACGTATACATCAACCTGTAAAAACACAGCATGCCTGTGTTGGGATCGTCAAAAATAAACACAACTGGAAATTAAGGCATGTCGATTAGATAATTAAGGCATGTCCGAGACATTTTGGGATGTGGCAAATTCTTGCGCTTCAGCTTTGAAGGCACGACAGACCCAACAAGCATTACAGACCAAGTATGTTCATCATGTTCATAAGGGGTGAATGTATACAGCACCATAGATTCTGGTTCAAGGGGTCAATTGGCCGCCTAGATTTTAGGGAATAAATAAAATGTATGGTGAAACTTTTCACTATTTCGGGTCTAAATGAAGCAACACTGCAGCATAGAGGAACTACATTGACGCATGGCCTTGCTGGCAATATGTTCATCTTATAGTATGACCGAGTCAGAACAGAAGACAAATGGAAATAATGACGTATAGATTAGTGCAATACCCACCTGAGTTATCCGTCTGAATGTCTATGCCGTACTCCGGGCTGCCATGACCCTGCCAGTGTTCCGTATGCTGCAGCGTATATGCCTCAAAGTTCACATGCAGAGCAGAAATAAATCCCTTGAAACCTGAAACAGAAACAGTACTCAAACGTGAATCAGATATCATATGTAATCAGAAGGGATAAATCGCATCGCGTCATTCTAACCCTACATTTCCTCTCACTTTCCTCCTCTCTCTTTCTTTCTCGCTCTCTCTCTCTCTCTCTCTCTCTCTCTCTCTCTCTCTCTCTCTCTCTCTCTCTCTCTCTCTCTCTTCTTGGCCTCTCTCTCGCACACTCACTCTGTCTTTCTCTTCTTGGCCTCTCTCTCTCTCACTCTCCTCTCTCTCTCTCTCCATCTCCCCCCTCTCTCTCTCTCACTCTCCTCTCTCTCACTCTCTCCTCTCTCTCTCACTCTCCTCTCTGTCTCTCTTCCTCCCCCTTCTCTCTCTTCTCGGCCTCTCTCTCTCTCCCTCTCCCCCCTCTCTCTCTCACTCTCCTCTCTCTCACTCTCTCTCTTCTCGGTCTCTCTCTCTCTCTCTCTCTCTCTCTCTCTCTCCCCCTCTCTCTCGCTCTCTCCCCTCCCTCTCTCTCTCTCGTGTGAAGACGCAGACCTGGATGATCAGACTTTGTGACTTCTGGCTCCCCCTTCGAGCCGATCATCATTGGCTGGTCGTAATCGACATCATCAGGAATGATGCCCGTGAAGTTCATGACGAAACCTTGCAAGTCGTTCAGCCGGACGATGGCCGCCTGTCCGGCGATCGTCAGAAGCACGGAGTGCCACCTGGCGGGCTGAAAGTAAAGTAAATTCACCGAGCTATACGGGTGCCCAATATGCATCTATAATAAAGAAATTTGTCAAGAATGTGGTAAGACAGAAACGATTCACACAACTATATTAATGCATTTCCTATAGCTTGATATAGCTAAATAGATAAATAAATATAGATAGATCGATCGATAGATGGATGGATGGATCGATAGATCGATCGATAGATGAATGGATGGATGGATGGATGGATGGATAGATAGTAGTGTTGGAGATCGGTCCAAATTTCTTGATCGATCATTGGTTTTACAAAACGACCGATGATCGATTAATCATCAATCATTTTAGATTGCAGCGACAACGCGGTGATGCCGCGTCATCGTTGACACAACCGGTGTATTGCGAAGGAATATTGACATTATTGTATGTGTAGCTAGTATTTACTGGTAATTAAATTAAGGATACTGTTAGGGTTACGGACGGGTAACACTCTAAAAAGCATTGCAACATAACTGCTCATCAAATTCAATCAAACTCATATCCATTACATAAGAGAGATGTCTCTCTATGCTATCGATGAATTTTTTTATTAAAAACTCATCGCTAATTAAGTGACGGCAAAAATTGTGAATTTATACAAAAATGTTTTTTTTGTTATTTCTCAAAAACAGCAGAGTTGGGACCTAAACTTTTAACCATAAGTTGTTCATAATATGAACAAAAAAGGGTCTCTGGCATTTTTTTTAAAAGCTTTAATTTAGGAAATAAGTTGAAAAGATGTAGGAAAATTTAGGATTAGGCTTGATTTTCAGGAAACAAAGTCGCTTAATTCCTTGAAAATTTACATTGCACCGTGTTTACTAGTATATGTGTAAATGTATGTACTTGTGTCAAATCTGGGGAAAAAAAAATATATATATAAAAAAAGTTTATACTCGATTTTCTACTCGATTAATCAACTCAGCAGCCCAAACGAGTAATGATCGACGAACTCGATTAATCGGAACACCACTAATAGATAGATAGCTAGATAGATGTGCATTGTCTGTATTCACCGTCAGCTGGTCTGCGATATTAATTGGTGATAGGCTCGCGGCTCCGATGTTGGCCTGTAGACG
>NW_014577924.1:47876-49639 GCF_000485595.1 Priapulus caudatus
TGTAGGTAATCACAAACTATCTGTATTTAATTTCATCACTGCATGCTGTATGCCATATTAGCATGAGTGAGATTACCATGGCTTCCTTAGATACTGTTGCTAGGTCAGTGAAGCCCACCCGCTTTATATGTGGATGTGCACATGTGCACACCAAAATATTGACTTTTTGTCACTTTGCTAGTAAACATCGTTTTTAGTATATTCTAACAACTGATCGAATTTTTGCAACACTGCTTAACTAGAGCTGCCTGTCAATCATGCCAGGTAAATAGATCAGTTGTTAGTGAGGAACTCGTATATCATTCTATTGTTAGAAGTACTTATCGATCGATTCATCCTATCATCACGAGCGTGGAAGTATAGAGTTAAGTATGAGTAATACCTGTGCACGAGTACTCCAGTGTTGCCGAGTGGTTTGAATTTTATGAACAGCTGCAGGATGCGTGTCGGCTTGTCTGCAGGCAGATAGGTAATGACGCTGTCACCAGCAAGGTATGTGCTCTGTCTCACCATATCTGCAGGAATACAGTGTCAAACCTGTGTTAGCCTCGCACATCTACAGAACACCTGTCTATAAAAGACATTTTTGAGTGTTTCCTTTCAGTGACAATGAAACCAACTCTATAGAACAGCCACCTGTCCATAACTGTCACTTTTGGAATTTCCCTTCCGTAGTAGTTATACAGTGAAACCTCTTCTGCATAATGAACACAATATACAAAGGATCGTATTGGCATCTCCTTTAAATAAGTTTTTATATATAATTTTTAATTTTTTTTATAAATGATAGTTTTTGCATCTCCTTTAGATGGCAATTACACTGAAACCATATCTAAACAATAGGCACCCAGCCTGTAAATAACATTTTTTTGTCATTTCTTTGCAGTTATAGATAGGTTTGACTGTATATGAAATCAAATCTGCATCCATTGATGACTACCTCCCCCCCACCTCATCACGTTTCACCTCGGGTGAAAACGTGACCATGATGTGGAGATTGTTCGACCACACACAATGTTCCGCACGATTGTTCCACATTGGAATCGGACGCACGCACCTGGACAAGGAGCGATGAAGCACGTCGCGACCTCGCTGCCAAACCCGGGACACGGAGCGCCACCTACTGGCGACGGCTCGGTGCACGTGCGCTCGCGGTAATGGTGGCCCGAGTCACAGCTAGCCGAGCACTTGCTCCACTCCATCCATCCGGACCAGCCGCCTGCAACTACAAGCACACGACGTGGATGTTCGATATTACCAGGGGTAGATAATCACAGATTTGTCATTATCTACCCCTGATATTACATAGTGACATGTGACAAAAACGATTGCTAACTTAACGAATAATTGACAGGGTGGACGTTTGATATTACCCGGTGACATGCAACAAGAGCGATCGCTTACTTAACGAATAATTGGCAGTGTGCGCATGGACGTTTGATATTACCCAGTGACATGTAACAAGAGCGATTGCTTACTTAACGAATAATTGGCAGTAAGAGAGTGGTGAGTCTATAGCTCCTACCCCAGAGCCCATCCTGCTCCTCGACAGCACCGCCAGCTGTTGTATCTGTGCTAACTGAACTAACAAGTGGCGGTAAGAGAGTGGTGAGTCTATAGCTGCTACCCCAGAGCCCATCCTGCCTCTTAACAGCACCACTGATGGCTGTATCTGTGCTTATTGAACTAACAAGAAACTGTAAGAGAGTCGACAGTCTCTAGCCACAGACCCTGGGTGCATACTGCCCCTGGACAGCACTGCC
>NW_014577924.1:53408-57438 GCF_000485595.1 Priapulus caudatus
TCTGCAAGCAATGAGTGCTCTCATAGTGGGGACCCTCACATGGCTGCCCCCAGTGTGCGGGGGTGGGGTCAGCACACTGCCTGCTTCTCACAGCCCTCCCCTCGCCACAGTCAGCCGTGCAGTTACTCCACGATGACCAGTCTGTCCATTGTCCATCAACTGCAGAGAATATACGGTGTGACCCGTAACGTATCCAATGCCGTAATGCATAAACGTATGTGTGTGTGTGCGTGCGTGTGCGTGTGTGTGCGCGTGCGTGTATGTATATATATATATGTATATGCTTGCATGCGTGTATGCATGTTGTGCCAGACATTGTGCCAGACATTGCGCGAGATTCGTTTTCTTAACTTAGATAAGTGTCAATCAGCTTTAGAAGAGACATTTGACACTTACGATTATACCTTGATCGCAAAACATACACTCCTATGAAAACATGCACCTTTTCGGCTTGCGATCACGAAAACTCGCACAAAAATCGACAGGTTACCTCCCTCGCATCCGTTCTTCTGCAAGCAATGAGTGCTCTCATAGTGGGGACCCTCGCATGGCCGCCCCCAGTGTGCGGGGGAGGGGTCGGCACACTGCCTGCTTCTCACAGCCCTCCCTTCACCACAGTCAGCCGTGCAGTTACTCCATGATGACCAGTCTGTCCATTGTCCATCAACTGCAGAGAATATACGGTGTGATCCGTAACGTATCCAATGCCGTAATGCATAAACGTATGTATGCGTGCGTGCGTGCGTGCGTGCGTGCGTGCGTGCATGCGTATGTATGAATGCATGTATGCAATCCTGCAGTGTGCAGATATAACGTTTACTGGCATGACATGCAGTTATAGTGTGAACTTATGTATCCTGAATATATATTGAGAATGTCTCAATTAACATCTACAGAATTTCAGTTCACAGCTGTTGGAGCATGAGCACACAAGATTATCGTAGCCTGGTGTTGCAGTATATGCTATCATGAGTATATTATCTAGATATCTAGATTATAGATGTCCATATTATACACTTCTGACAAGGCCGTACGCAGGAAATTTTCTGTAGGGGGGCAAATACGCAGGAAATTTTCTGTAGGGGGGCAAAGGTACTCCCCACGCCCTCTATTGCCCTATTTGTCCCATTAAAAGGCATACTCTGAAAATCTCTAGAGGGGGCAACTGCCCCTGCTGCCCACCAGCTGCGTACGGCCCTGACTTCTGATGCTATCATATCATCCTAACCAGACGTACCATGCACGATTAGTGACACGTAACCTATTTAGGCTTACCTGGGCAAGACGTATGGTGCTTCAAACAGATTAAGAAGGACCAGTACTGCTCCTGAAAATACAAATGTACATATATAACTCTACTGCTCTACTGTTTTACTTTTGCTATACACGATAGCAGATTTAATTGGCAACTATATGGTATTAGAAGGATTTGATTTTTCTTCCAGTAGTTATTGGCACAAGGCCCTCACACATTCCCTGAACCAGCAAACTGCAATTCAAAGTAAATTGGTCACACACTCAAACTTACTATATACCCCTGCCCACCGCAACCACACACACATTATGTACGCACATACACAAACGCAGGCATGCACGCACACACAGACAAACACACACACAGAGTCTCTAGCCACAGACCCTGGGTGCATACTGCCCCTGGACAGCACTGCCGGCTGCTGTATCCATGGTTACTGAACTAACAAGAGACTGTAAGAGAGTGGTGAGTCTCTAGCCACAGCCCCTGGCTGCATACTGCCCCTGGACAGCACTGCCGGCTGCTGTATCCGTGGTTACTGAACTAACAAGAGACTGTAAGAAAGTGGTGAGTCTACAGCCACAGCAGGGTATTAGCCAGGAACGAGTATTATGGGAGTGCAGAAAAATTATTTGGGAGTGCAATTTTTTTGTATGTGTGTCTCACCATCAATATTTTAGGACGTGCTACACATTTTTGGCCGTGCAGTTTCAAAACTGACTGTGCAAATCACGGCGGCACGGCTCGCTGGCTAATTAATACATTGAGCCGCAGACCCTGGGTACCTGTGCACTGCTGCGGGCTGCACTCTGCATACTGTCGGTTCGATCCCTGACACGACTGCGTGGTGACACACCGGCTCGCATGGCGTGATCGGATGCCACCGTTGCAAGACGCAGAACAGGCTGACCACTCTGACCAACCAACCCACCGGTTGGCCACTGCATGTGAAAGGCAAATCGGTAGGTTAATTAGACAACAATTAACAAATTCAGACGATAATTAGCTTTATGTGTGAGTGGAAGCGGTATCACGCAACAGCCACATACTGGAACATGTTAGAACTTAATAAAACATTAGTAGAAATCACAACCTTAGACCTCTCTGGACTGATGCAGACATTGTGACATGTCATAGGACACTTTTTGCATTTCCCCTGAGTCGCGGTTATACAGTGAAGCCACCTCTATAGTACAGACACCTGTCTATAAAGGACAGTTGGCATTTCCCTTGATCGGCAGTCATACAGTAAAAACACTTCTAAAAATTGACAACTGTCTAAAAAGAACATATTTAGCTTCTCTCTTGAGTCGAATTTATATATTATAAAATAATATATAATATATTATATATCATAGAAACAACCTTCTCTGCAGAACGGGCAATTCCTACAGACTCCCCTTTACCAGAAACACTCTCGTGGGTTACTCCTGTGTGGCCGTTCTATGCAGGTGTGACTGTGGCCGTTCTATGCAGGTGTGACTGTGGCCGTTCTATGACGAATTCTTTAAAGGACACTTTTCGTGTTTTCCTTGAGCGGCAGTTAAGCCGTGAGTTGGGGAAGTGTAGACGATCACTAGAAAAGTCACGCTAGGCTAGGAGAAGTTCTTAAGAATGAGTCCAACATCGAGACATACACATACATGGACACAGACAGAAATAAAAATAGATATAGATATAGATATAGACATAAACATACATAAACATAGACACAGACACATACATATACACAGATGCGGACACAGACATAGACATACATACATGTGGAAATAGACTGGGGATTGCTCTAAGAAACTTTATAGTCATACTATTAATCTTCTGAGTTATTCTTAACTTTAAACTTTATTGTTATTTATTACATTATTGCTATATTATATTACTATATTATTGTTTATTTTATTGTTAACTTTTTCCATGCGTTATAATGTTATTAATCATTACTGAAGAGCTGTAATTAATGTTCCTAATGCTGGCACAGCTGGGTTACTCACACAGCCTACACACACTCACCAGGACAAGCCCCGAGAAAACATGGCCGCTGTTGCGTGAGATCCTTCAAGCTGCGCTCCCCGACCTTGCAGCTGTCCGCGCCGAAGCAGCGTCGGTGCGCCACCTGGTGGCCGTATGTGCCGCACGTGGCACTGCAGGCTGACCACGATGACCAGTCGGTCATGAATGCCGCTACTGGACAGTTACACGTAGTACAGACATATAATGAAGTCAGTCTCATTACAGACTCTGCTTACGAGGTTTCTGACAATAGGGCTCTATGGGTACATCATACCATAGTATATGTATGATATGTATATATATATTGTGACATTATTGTATCATTTTCCCATATTAGGCCCAATAGGTGGCGCTATACTATTTCCTGTAGCCATGTACTTGCGTGGTCACTCTACTACGTGGCAGGCTGGAGAGTGGCTGGAAATAAATCCTTTGTTGAGTTTACATATTATACGTCAGCTCTTACGACTTTACTTCTAGAAATACAACAGTATTTTGTGGCGACGAGGATGGGATTGGATTGTGTTTCTAGCCACCAGTCAACTCTGAGGTTGGAGGTTTAATAGCCACAACGAGCCAGTAACTTCCACAGAGTCTGAGAGTCCAAGCACTGAGTTTTCGTGACGTACTGGGAAAGATGACAGATACAGCAAAACTGCTCGAGCTACTACAGGGCTTACAACAGATGCAACAACAGCAGTTTCAGCAGCAACTACAGCAGCAGCAGGAAAGGCATGAACAACAGCTAGCGGCACAGCGACAGCA
>NW_014577924.1:58764-68781 GCF_000485595.1 Priapulus caudatus
CCCTGGGGGCAAGCCAGATGTGGGTTGTGCTGGGCAGATAACCGCACCTGGGCAATTCGCCATTGTCCATGTAACAGTATCTACATTTTTCCGGACGAGGGGCAAATGCCCCCTTACCCCCTTACCCCTATATAGCAACATCCCTAAGCAAATGACCTAGGCCATAATAAAAATATTGTTTGTTTGCCCTCACCCGACCGACCTGCCAAAAAGGGGCCGACTCAAAATTTTTTATTGATCTTTCCCATTCTTTTTTTTACAAATTGTATCACTGTACATTATATAAATCTGTAGGCACCACATTATATCAGGAGGTAATGAGATTATGGATTTAAGAGAGATGGATTTAATTTGTCTCATTAACTCCTGATTATATGTACCAAGCAAAACAAACGTTTAACATAACAGGTACTTCCACACAAGCACATCTGAGCATGTAGACACCATGCTGAATTTGTAAAAAGATCCCCCTCAAAAAAAAGAAGCCTACCTACCTACCCAAACTTTTCAGCCTGGGTCGGATGAGGGCAAACAAAGATTTTTTTTAGTTGCGACCCTACCTCCTGTTGAACACGGTAGGAGGTGACAGGCCCTAACCTCCACCCTGCGGCCCGCGCAGTCTCTGCCGGAGTTACGTGGGCGGGGGTTGTTGCACTCCCTCCGTCGCTCCCTCCTGCCTGCTCCGCAAGATGCGCTACACACTTGCCATTCACCCCAACTGCTCCAGCCTCCTGCCACTGTAATGACCGAGACGCAGACTCATGAGATATGATGGATGTCATGAGGTATGATAGATCTACCAGTGTAGCCCCCCTTTACTCCCACTACACGCACAGGTCTGTAAAGACTTTTTTAAACATCTCTAGAAGTTATTATCAACGTGTGATTTCTTAACGATTTATCAAGCAGCTCAAAATAAAGATAACATACATAGTAAAGATACATTAGTTTACGATTGCGATCTACATAACAAGTGGCTTACCAGGACAATCTTTCGATTGCTTTCTTTTTACACATATGTATGTCTGGTAGAGAATATTCTGAAAGGAACGGGATAAGTAAATATAAATAAGGAGCCTAACAGAAATCACACAAACAATTACAAATCGAGGCTGCAGTCTCACACAAGATTACATTGCATCAATGATCTATGTAACCACAGTTTTATAGTATTCAAGATTCAAGATCTTGAATCTTGAATCTTGAATCTTATCCAATTACCCAGTTATCTTCGTTTGCTTTTCCTTCTTTCATACGAAAGCCCTTGACGTCATCAAGGGTGCACACGTTCTCAGCCTCAATGCAAGCATTGATGAAGCGACTCCTTTCTTCCTTCTCCAAGAACAGCATCTGCTGGGCCAGGTTGCGAGGCATCCCAACCACGGTTTTAGCTTCCACAGCTGGCAAAATGTTACAGATCATGTTTTGTGCATGAAGCATATTTCCTTATAAAAAGCATCTCAATACGAATCTGTTAGATAGCACTATTACATAGTATTTGAATTAAAATTGATAATACCAATTAAAAGCCCATGATTAACTAATGTGTTTTCACACTGAACATTTCATGCTCTAAATTAAATAAATTATAATAAAAAATGTACTTACCACTAACAGCATGAATACCAGGTAGAGTTGCTAAAAAGACTAATGCGATCCAGCTGCACAGATTCATTTTCCGCAAAAAGTTTTACTACGATTCAGACATCAGAAGTGGTGGCTACAAACATTGTGTCATTATTATCAATAGTTGGGCTTAGAGGTCTGTTAAAATGTAATTAGGCATGTAGAATATAGCTTAAAATGTGAAACATTAAGAATGTAGAACTTTTTATTGTTATCATCATTGTTATCTGCATTGTTTCTTACATCTTAAATGTAGGTTTGATGTGCAGCTTTCCAATTTCCTATTGATCTAGCATATATACCCCCAACACCAATCTTTCTCTCTTGGTCTTAAGCTACGTATGGCATTAAACAGAGCAACCTATTCGCTTTCTTAAAGTGTCAGCTAGGATCGAAAAATTCGAGTATAAAAATAAAAGCAGTTTGAAAATATACTCGGTGCAACTTGGTGACAGATACAGACATGATACTAACAGGAGATAAATGGCAAGGCCTATGTTGTAACAACTCAAAACAGGTATTGTAATGAATAATAATGAATGAAACATGTATATTATTTGAATCACCATTATATAACATTATTAACCATAAAACAAACGTCGAAAAACAATACTTGTTTTCGCTAACAAGCCAACAAGTTCTGCAGGAACTCTTTCCTGGAGCCCGCTAAGTTACACTCACAATTCCTAGTATTGAATTTTTCTACAATCTACTTGTTATTTGTCTTCTTCTTCCTAATCACATTTAGCTAATTCTGCTCGCTGCATGCACATGCAATGCCTGTAATCTATTACTACAGTCATCCCTACAACAGGCTGCATGAGTAGGCTGACAAACTTATTTCATGCACAATCCCATATCTGCCACTATTCATCTGTATCTTCTGTCTATTCTCACAGTGTACTTCATTTGCACTTTTAGTGCATTTTGTACTCATATAGAACATTCAGGAGCACATTTCACTGAGTTTCCAAGACATCAGATTACCATGCACATCTTCGCCAATGACAGCTTCACTCAGCCAAATATCTCTCATGCCTGGGACAGCACCGAAACCTTGATAGTTAATGACGATGTTGCTCTGAACTGACTCGAACAAAACTACGCGCTTTGCACGAGTGACGAGCACCACTAGCAAATCATTGTCGCGACGGCACACTCGAAAGACAATCCTCAGCAACAAAGTACCACAGATCGAGTAGACATTTTGGCGTGAGCCCGTGAGAAACACGAGTGCGTACACGCCAAGTGAGCTTGACTGAGCTAGCGACAACATCCCAGGCAGCAGGGCATCGTCATCGTTATCGTTATCTCGCTCGCGGACGGACAAGTGAATCAGGAAGCCCAGTCACGTCGTCGCCTCGACGACGCTCGCGGGATGCTGCGATGATGCGTCGTCGACGGTCTGCAGCTCGGCGGCGGCGCTGCGAAGCCGGAAAACGACGGGTATGGCGGCGAGGGCCGGGTTGTCGCGCTGCAGCAGCTTGAGCCAGGACGCGAGAGAGTCGCGGCTGTTCGTGCCCGTCACGCACAGCGCGAGCACGCAGCCGTCCTCCTGCTCGTGTACGGTCGCCGCGGCAACCAGCGCTGCTGCCGTTTCCTGCCGCCTCGTTGTCTCCTCGAAGAACAGCTGCCAGTCGGACGGATCTGCGTGTGTGAAAGATATAACGGGTTACATGCGAGACGAGAACGCGAGACGAGAGCGAGCCCACTGAAATCAATGATGTGTATAATATACATGTGTGATCGATGTAGCTGGGGGTAGCTTCATGCACAACAAGGCTGCATCCCAGCTCTACCACCCACAGTCAGGTGAACCGAGAACGAGTAGATTTGATATTTCGTTTATTGATAACCACGCATACCCCGTCATTTAGCTGTACTGATTTTGCGAACAGTGAAATTAGGCAGCAGAATAAAAAATTTCTTCGAGTGCTTTCAATATACTTTGTCTGCTGTGAAGCAGCTTTGGGGCACAAATTAAAGGAAAGTATCGGTATCTCTCGCCGCAGGCAATTCACGAAAACGTAATCTAAACACTGAGCTCAGCCAGCAGAACAATCGATGCGTCTTATTCCGTATCGCAAAAAATTCCCTCGCGTGAATCTACGCACCTTCCGCATCTTCTTCCTCTTGTGTGCGTTTCCTGCGCGTAGCGTCCTCCTCTTTCGGGTCGGCTTTCAGCACAAAGTAGTGCACCCACTTGTTACGCAGCCACAGCTTGAACGCGCCCTCTACAAACACAGGAACGTCTGTCGGATGCCGGGCGATCAGTCTCATCTGCTCGGGCGCTTGCGCGGTGACGACGAACGTTCGATCGACTGCCGAGTCAGGCAGGTCGTCCTCCTGTAGACGACATAGACGACTCGGTTAATAATTCATGACAAAATCAGCATGGAATTCAAATTCAGAAAAAAAATCAAGTTCGAAAATTTAGTACGTAGATTCATTGATTCAGTGTTGCTCAATAACGATTGCAAGTGGAAAGTAGACCTTCTCGTCCCAACCTTCGGCTAACGAACATGACTTTTGATTTTGTAACCGTAAAGCAGTAAAGTTAAGTAATTAAGTTAAGTAAGTAAGCGTAAAGCTCTTTGCTTTGACCCGTAAGCAATGGGGCAATAGGACTACTGCTTCTGCCTATTGTCATTATCATATATAGTGAACTCTCTCTGTACAGAAACGTCTTCTTTCAAGATTAACGCGGGCTGCCGCTACAGCGGCGCCCCCTATTCTACGCAACTCACCCTACGCCCCCTGCACCGTGTAATTCACCCTGTACACAGCACGAGGGTCGCTGCAACATCAGCGCCCCCTGCACCCGCACCACACTATGCTTGTCTAACTCACGTCATTTAGACCTGCTGCTACTGCTACTGCTTTGCCCTGCTTTCACATATGATAAGTGAACAACTCTTCCTGTACAGAAACGTCTCTTACAAGATTGAAACACAAGTTGGCGGCGCCCCCTACCCGCACGACTCACCCTGTACACGTCGATCTTGTTTTCGGCGTCGACGGCGATGCGGCGCAGCGCGAGGACGGCGAGGTCAGCGGGGTCGTCGGGCAGCGCGCGCGGCAGCGGGAACGGACTGATGTGCTTGAACTTCGGCATCCAGTAGAGCATGCGCTGGAACTTGCGGACGGGGTGGCCGTCTCCGCCGAAGCGCGCGTGCAGCATCCGTCCCATCTCGTCGTCCGGACACACGCCTGCGCGCGGAGAGACAGACAGCGCCATCTAGAGGCCGGCAGGTGTGCGGAGAGAGGGGGCGCCATCTAGAGGCCGGCAGGTGTGCGGAGAGAGGGGGCGTTATCTAGAGGCCGGCAGGTGTGCGGAGAGAGGGGGTGTTATCTAGAGCAGGGGTTCTTAACCAAAGGGGTCCGTGGATGGGCTTCAGGGGGTCCGTGAGCCGCATTGTATGCAAAATTTCGTGTTTATGTGCTTCTGTACATTTTTCTGGAGAGGGGTCCGTAGCTTTCACCTGATTCTCAAAGGGGTCTACGACTCAAAAAAGGTTAAGAACCACTGGCTTAGAGGCGGCGGGTTATGCAGAGAGAAGGGCGCCATCTAGATGCCAACGCATGCAGAGCGGAATTGTCGCCTGGAGGCCGGTGGGCGTGTGGAGCACTGACATCTGATCTGTTCTAGGGGAAACGTATTAGCCAGCGAGCCGTGCAGCCGTGATTTGCACGGTCAGTTTTTAAACTGCACGGCCAAAAACGTGTAGCTCGGCCTAAAATATTGATCTAAAGACACACATACAAAAAAATTGCACTCCCAAATATTTTTTCTGGACTCCCACAGTACTCATTCCTGGCTAATACCCTGTCTAAGGGTGTGTGTCAAATGTGCTTGCTTGGTTTGTCTGAGCATGCTGTTTGTCCCAGAACACATTGTAAACTCATTTATTCACGCATTTGACGCTTAACTTAAGCTTACTAACAGCAAAGCTATCTAATTGAAGACGCGCACCCTGGCTGCTATGCAAGTCGGGAGAACAGAGCCAACCGAAATCGTGATTTTTTTTGGACAGACTTGCTTGTAATACAGTTGCTTTTTGTTAAAAAAGTGGCACAAGTGGGAGGTTAGAGTAGCCCACAATGAATACAGCCAAGTGCTAATAAAACATGCATTATTAGCCCTTAATACACCACCTAGTACATACCATTATCCTCCATATGCTGTAAGATATCTACAGCACATTCCTGCTGCTTCGGGTAGTGAATAAACCCAGCCTGCAGCGAAAACAACTCAATAATTAATTACGTCGAACCATACAGAAGACCGACATACAAGGACCGACTACAAGGACCGACACGGACCAAGGACCGACAAACCAAGGACCGACATACAAAGACCGACATTACAAGGCCGACATACAAGACGACATACAAGGCCGACCCATACAAGGACCGACATACAAAGACCGACATACAAGGACCGACATACAAGAACCGACATACAAAGACCGACATACAGGACCGACATACAAAGACCGACATACAAAGGCGACATACAAGGACCGACATACAAGGAACCGACATACAGGACCGACATACAAGGACCGACATACAAGGACCGACATCAAAGACCGACATACAAGGACCGACATACAAGAACCGACATACAAAGACCGACATACAAGGACCGACATACGAGGACCGACATACAAAGACCGACATACAAAGACCGACATACAAGACCGACAACACAGGAATACAAGACCGACATACAAGGACCGAATACAAAGACCGACATACAAGGACCGACACATACAAAGACCGACATACAAGGACCGACATACAAGGACCGACATACAAAGACCGACATACAAGGACCGACATACAAGGACCGACATGCAAGAACTGACATGCAAGGACCGACATGTAAGGACCGACAACCAAGGACCGACATACACAGGGCTTGAAACTAACCTAAAAGGTCCACTAGCCAGCAGGGCTAGTGACCTGTAAAATCTACTAGCCCTTAAAATATCTCCCAGCCCTTACTTTTCTGAAGTGCCGCGCTGAGGCTACGCAGTGAGTAAAATTTTGCCATTGCGGGGGCGTGGTGGAAGGGGGGGGTGGGTGGTGGATCTGGGTTTTGATTTTAGATGCTCCGAGATGCATTCTGGCGAAATCCTTGATTGTGAAAAATTTAGATTCAGCACATTTCAGGTATATATATATATATTATATATATATATATATATATATAGTATATATATATATATTATAAATACATAATATATATATTATATATCAAGGCTAATAAATACCTAGAGTGTACAACGGGAAATAGTGGCCATTTCACGGCAATATTATTCTAGTTTGTATGCGGTTCTAGACTAAGTTACATGGTATTGCGTTAAGCAGCATTCTTTGCTCTCTAAAATAAGAGCCAACCGCTTGTCTCTACGCATACTCCTAGGCCGAGATATTGGAGCGTAATCATGCCTCCCACAGGCCTCAGTAGAATAATAGGCCGTGAAATAGCACTATTTCCCAGTTTTTCCATTGTACACTCTAGGTGTATATTATATCTTGATTATATAAGCAGTGCTCAATTTTAAGGTTTTTTTGGGTTGTCCGGAGGACAACAAGAGAGTAGCATATGTGTTGTCCCTCAAGAGTTTTGGTTGTCCGGGATATTATTTAAACATGTGCTGCATGCGCTCCTGCTCACGTGATGCTCAGTGCTGTAAAGCAAAAGGCCTAATCATGTACATTTTGTACGTATTGCAGTGACAGCAGACATGGCCATTCGCATTGTTTCACTCATTATATGAAGATAATAAATATATGTAATGTGGTAAATGATGCTGGGATCAATGACGTATAATAATAGTAATTAAAAGTTGGCATGAATTTATTTCATAACACCTTACATTAAGTTAACTAATGTGTACTAATAGTACTAAATAATACTACTAACATTACTAACATTACTAACAGCTGTGTAAGTCACAGATGAGAAAATTGAAAATTGACACGAAACATTGTGTTAATAATTGGTTAAAAACATTGTGTTAATAAACGAACATTGTGTTGTTAAACACGTGATGTTATACTTTGTTATCAAGGAAGCCAGACAATGCTCTAGACATGTACGTTGGCAGCGTATTGTGCCAACCCTGGCCGTATGTAAAATGAACAGCGCGCATTATGAATATAAAAATTCCACTCGCCACACAGGGCTGGTCAGACCAGACATTCTACTAGCCCTTACTGATTTCTACTAGCCTCGGCGAGCGGGCGGAGCGTTAGTTTCAAGCCCTGAACACTTACCGAGGAACACGTCTCCTTATTGCGTTGCTCTCGGCGAACTCATCGAACAGCTTCTGTCTGAGGACGACGCTCTTCGCTTGCGATGCGGTTTCATGCCGACTCTTCTTCTCCTTCAGTGCAGCCGACGTGTGAAGGCTCCTCGTGCATCGAGGCGTGACCTCCGCATGACCCCACATCGACGGCTGAACGATCGTCACCAGCACGCGTCGCTGCGAGAGAGAAAGGGCGCTCGTTTACACCACAGACAACGATTATGAATTAATGAGTGGCTGCGAGTTTAGAGAGAGAAGGCTGCTCGATTTACACACAGACAACGATTATGATTATGAGTTGGCTGTGAGTTTTAGAGGAGAGAAGGCTGCCTCGATTTAACACACAGACACGATTATGTCATGTGTGCTGCGAGTTTCAGAGAAAGAGGCTGCTCGATTTATGCACAGACAGCGATTATATAATAAGCGCGAGAGAGAGAGACAGACATGTATACAGATAAATAGGGGTTAGAATGATTTATCATACTGGACATATGTTGGTGTATGGAACAGAGCCAGCTCCATACATCCTGAGTTGATAGCACTTAATACAAACTCTAATCATAGTCAATGACTGCAGCTGCCTCTTCTGAAATACACAAATATCAGATTATACTACATGAACAACCCCCTTGTGAAAAGTTATGCTTGTGCATAGAGTTCTCACTAGTTAATATATTGGCACCCTATTAATTTATCCACTACCAACATCATCACAATTTGAAACGCTTATTGTCGATATTTCGAATCATGCAGTGAATGAAATTAAAACTAAAACAGAAAAAAATAATTAATAAACACAATGCATGGACACTTCAGGCATTTCATATGTATCATAAACATTTAAACACCTACAGGTAAGCATAGTAATCAGGTTAGCCTTCGTTGGGTGGTACAACCATGGCTCTAGAATGGATTGCTTCCTTCGGTTTCGGCTTTGAAGCGGACCACTCATAAGCTAATATACTGATAGGCAAAGCTCACTAAAGCAACAGCCTGTGGTATACAGAGTGAACTGCCGTGGCTTCTCAGTTTTCGTCCAAACTTTTGTCAAGGTCTATGAGTGGCTGGTAGTACGATTCATCAAATTCGCGGCTGCCTTGTCTTGTTCTGACGAGACATCTTTAGCTGTGTGAGTGAAACAAGTAAAACACTGTACAAGCTAATTACGCATGCTGCCAACATTGAGTTAGAGTGAGATTTATGCAAGGGAGCGGAGCGACCAGGAGCGTGGATGGTTGGGAGGGGGGGGGGCACCCCTCCCACACTAGGGACTTTTGCATTTTCACATTGAAATTGTGCCATTCTGGTGCATACTTAAGTGAGTTTTTAAACATACACATGTTTGTAATGCAATACACTGTAGTTCTGCTTTTAGATGAATTAGGTACATGTATATGGATGGCTCGAAACAACACAATCACTAGATCCTGCTTGGAATTGTATTTATATATGAACCTCTACTGTTCGGCCAAGTAAGGACGCGAGATCTAGAACCGTTCAGCGAATTGAAATGCTCTAAAGTATACTTCGGTTTTCTATCTGTTTGTTTCTGTATGCGTGAGAATTACAGCAGACGGAGTGAGAGCGTGAGATTAGCTTCTATACCGCGAGTCGCACGCCGAATGCGTGAGTTGGCAGCCCTGGATTAATTACAGCTAGTTTACACGGTAGATTTATGAAGATTCAGACAAAAATAACCTGATAGAGGAGATGTACAGAAACTTCAAATGACAAAGGAAATATTGGCAACACACAATCCATGTGCAGCAGCAAATTTGTCAGTTGAAAGCATAAACATGATAGGTGCCTACAAACATGAGCCCGAAATGGATTTGGCTGGCTAAAAATAATATTGTAAATAAAACTAGCGGCATTAGGTGTTGAGACAGAGAAAGCAGGTAGAGGATTAATAATAATATAGTTAAATTAAATTAAGGATAATTATATTTATAATTTATATATTTAAACTTGAAGACCACAACACAATCTGAATCTAGACTTTGTCTAAGTTTGTCGATTACAACAAAATTACATTCTTAGCCCTACAATTCTCCACCAATAATTTGTG
>NW_014577924.1:68806-77081 GCF_000485595.1 Priapulus caudatus
TGCCAGCTGAAAACAACTCAATAATTATAATTCATTTCTAGACGTATATAACTAAACAGTATACTAATATACTATTCTAATTTCTTCCTCTATTTTAAAATTCTGTTTGTGTGAGCCTCAAGCATGTTATAATCTGTGCTCATATACTCTATATGATAGTAACCTTACAGTGACTGTACCTTCTTTCGTAAACATCCGCATTTAATTGGTAGATACCAATAGTACTCAATAAACATCTACCCATCCGTTTTTAATACTTTTGTAATACCATAACACATTCACATATACTATAACGTATAAGTAGTTATATATCACTATACTATAATTATATATACTATATACTATATAGTATATACTATATATATATTCTCATTAAATAAATTCATTCGGTTGGTAGACTAATAGATCTAACTGGGTTAATTGTTACTCAACCGTAAGATTGAAACGTTCAGCTTTACGTTTCGCCTCCTGCCAGGAGGCTTCTCAAACCTAACTCGAGTTAACTCGAACTCAGTCAGCTTTGAGAAAGCCTCCTGCCAGGAGGCTTTCTCAGCCGCGAAACGTAAGCTGTACGTTTCCAATCTTCATGGTTGAGTACCAATTAACCAGTTAGATCTACTATATATACTATAGCAAGTATAGATAATAAGAAGTGTGTTTCGGCTCGGTAGGTGTTCAGTTAGGTATACTATATTATGGCAATTCCACAAAATGTTCGCTTAGATAAAAACACTAATTGCCTAATTTCTTGTAGATTGATTAATTAAATTTGGTGTTTACTGTGCATGTTAATGTTAAAGAAGACTTATCTGACTGTCGGGCCGTTACGCTGAATTGCCTATACATAGTAAGTATACTAGTAAGAAGTGTGTATCAGTAGACTACGCTGGAACATGTTTTGCGGCACCTTTTGCCTTCCGGAAACAAACACAGGATGGCCTTGTACGACTGCAAGTCCTTCTCCACACCAAACTCCTCCATGCGCCGGATTGCCGCATATACAAACTCGACCGAGCCACGGCCCGGACTTGTCTCCGTTTCTCAAACGTCGTGAGCGCACGCTGCGTTAAACCCGCGACATTAATTAGCCAACATCGTCTACGCTCGCGTCATCCAGAGATGATTCTGCATCGTCTGCAAGTTAAGGAGGGTGTTCCTTCGTAACAATCAACATAAACATCCGCAACAACATCTATGTTCTGGTCATCCAGAGTAGCGATTCTACATCATCTACAAGTTAAGGATGTGTGTTCTTTCATGCCGACCGCACATACAAAGACCGGACATACAAGGACATACAAAGACCGACATTACAAAGACCGACCTTACAAGGACCGACCATACGAGGACCGACATCACAAAGACTGACATACAAGCCGACATACAAAGACCGACATATCAAGGACATACAAAGACCGACATACAAGCGACCGACATACAAGGACCGAGAAACCAAGGACTGACATTACAAAGACCGACATACAAGGACCGACATACAAGGACCCGACATCACAAGGACCGACAAAATACGAGGACCAACATGTAAGAACCGACAACCAAGGACCGACATACAAAGACCGACATACAAGACCGACATACAAGGACCGACATACAAGGACCGACATACAAGGACCGACATACAAGGACCGACAACCAAGGACCGACATACAAGGACCGACATACAAAGACCGACATACAAGGACCGACATACAAGGACCGACATACAAAGACCGACATACAAGGACCGACATGCAAGAACCGACATGCAAGGACCAACATACAAGGACCGACATACAAGGACCGACATAGCAAGGACGACAACCAAGGCGACGAACAACCACAGGACCGACATACAAGGACCGACATACAAGGACCGACATACTAAGGACCGACATGCAAGGCACCGACATGCAAGACCGACATGCAAGAACCAACACATGCCAAGGACCGACAAACCAAGGACCGACATACAAGGACCGGACATAAACAAGGACCGACAACCAAGGACCGACATACAAAGGCGACCGACATACAAGGACCGACATACAAGGACCGACAACAAGGACCGACATAAAGACCGACATACAAAGACCGACATACAAGACCGACATACAAGACCGACATACAAGGGACCGACAACAAGGACCGACAACAAGGACCGACAACCAAGGACCGACATACAAAGACCGACATACAAAGACCCGACATACAAAGACCGACATAACAAGGACCGACATACAAAGACCGACATACAAAGACCGACATGACAACGGACCGACATACAAAGACCGACATACAAAGACCGGACATACAAGGACCGACATACAAGGACCGACAACCAAGGGACCGGACAACCAAGGACCGACATACAAAGACCGACATACAAGGCCCGACATTACAAGGAGCGACATACAAGCGACCGGAATACAAGGACCGACATACAAAGACCGACATACAAGGCACCGACATACAAGAAAACCGACATACAAAGACCGACATACAAGGACCGACATACAAAGACCGACATACAAAGGCCGACATACAAGGACCGACATACAAAGGACCGACATACAAGGACCGACATACAAGGACGACAACAGGACCGACATCACAAGACCGACATACAAGGACCGACATTACAATGAACCGACATACAAAGACCGACATACGAGGACCGACATACGAGCGACCGACAACAAAGACCGACATACAAAGACCGACATACAAAGACCGACATACAAGGACATACAAAGACCGACATACAAGGACCGACATACAAAGACCGACATACAAGGACCGACATACAAAGACCGACATACAAGGACCGACATACAAGGCGACGACATACAAAAGACCGAACATACAAGGACCGACATACAAGGACGACATGCAAAGAACTGACATGCAAGGACCGACATTTAAGGACCGACAACCAAGGACCGACATACACAGGGCTTGAAAACTAAACCTAAAATGTTCACTAGCCAGCAGGGCTAGTGACCTGTAAAATCTACTAGCCCTTAAAAATATCTCCCAGCCCTTACTTTTCTGAAGTGCCGCGCTGAGCTACGCAGTGAGTAAAATTTTGCCATTTGCGGGGGCGTTGGTGGAAGGGGGGGGCGTGAGGTGGTGATCTGGGTTTTGATTTTAGATGCTCCGAGATGCATTCTGCGAAATTCCTTGACTGTGAAAATTTAGATTCAGCACATATTCAGGTATAATATATATATTATATATATATATATTATATATATATATAATATATATATAATAAATATACATAATATATATATTATATATCAAGAGCTAATAAATACCTAGAGTGTACAACGGAAAGATAGTGCCATTTCACGGCAATATTATTCTAGTTTGTATGCGGTTCTAGACTAAGTTCATGGTATTCGCGTAAGCAGCATTCTTTGCTCTCTAAAATAAGACCAACCGCTTGTCTCTACGCATACTCCTAGGCCGAGATATTGGAGCGTAATCATGCCTACCACAGGCCTCAGTAGAATAATATTGCCTGAAATAGCACTATTTCCCAGTTTTTCCATTGTACACTCTAGGTGTATATTATATCTTGATATATATACCAGTGTCTCAATTTTAAGGTTTTTTTTGGGTTGTCCGGAGGAACAACAGAGAGTAGCATATGGTTGTCCCTCAAGAGTTTGGTTTGTCCGGGATATTATTTAAACATGTGCTGCATGCCGCTCTGCTCACGTGATGCTCAGTGCTGTTAAAGCAAAAGGCCTAATCATGTACATTTTGTACGTATTGCAGTGACAGCAGACATGGCCATTCGCATTGTTTCACTCATATATATGAAGATAATAAAATATTGGTAATGTGTAAATGATGCTGGGATCAATGACGATAATAAAGTAATTAAAAGTTGCATAAATTTATTTGCATAACACTTACATTAAGTTAACTAATGTGGTACTAATAGTACTAAATCAATACTACTAACATTACTAACATTACAACACTGTGTCAAGTCACAGATGAGTAAAAATTGAAAGATTGACACGAAACATTGTGTTAATAATGTGTTAAAAACATTGTGTTAATAAACGAAACATTGTGTTGTTAAACACCGTGATGTTATACTTTGTTATCAAGGAAGCCAGACAATGCCGTCTAGACATGTACGTTGGCAGCGTATTGTGCCAACCCTGGCCGTATGGAAAATGAACGCGCGCATTATGAATATAAAATTCACTCGCCAACAGGGCTGGTCAGACCAGACATTCTACTAGCCCTTACTGATTCTACTAGCCTCGGCGCGAGCGGCGGAGCCGTTAGTTTCAAGCCCTGATACACTTACCGAGGAACGTCTCCTTATTGCGTTTGCTCTCGGCGAACTCATCTCGAACAGCTTTCTGTCGGAGAGACGACGCTCTTTGCTTGCGATGCGGTTCATGCCGACTCTTCTTCTCCTTCAGTGCAGCCGACGTGTGAAGGTTCCTTGTGCATCGCCGCGCCTGTGACGTCCCGTTGACCCCACATCGACGGCTGAACGATCGTCACCAGCACGCGTCGCTGCGAGAGAGAAGGGCGCTCGATTTACACACAGACAACGATTATGAATTAATGAGTGGCTGCGAGTTTTAGAGAGAGAAGGCCGCTCGATTTACACACAGACAACGATTATGTATTAATGAGTTGGCTGTGAGTTTTAGAGAGAGAAGGCTTGCTCGATTTACACACAGACAACGATATGTCATGTGTGCTGCGAGTTCAGAGAAAGAAGGCTGCTCGATTTATGCACAGACAGCGATTATATATAAAGCGCGAGAGAGAGGAGACAGACATGTATACAATAAATAGGGGTATATGATTTTATACATACTGACATATGTTGGTGTATTGGAACATGAGCCAGCTCCATACATCGCTGAGTTGATAGCACTTAATACAAACTCTAATCATAGTCAATGACTGCATGCTGCCTCTTTCTGAAATACACAAATATCAGATTCATACTACATGAACAACCCCCTTGTGAAAAGTTATGCTTGTGCATAGATTCTCACTAGTTATATATGGCACCCTATTAATTTATCCACTACCAACATCATCACATTTGAAACGCTTATTGTCGATATGTCGAATCATGCAGTGAATGAAATTAAACTAAAACAGAAAAAAAATAATTAAGTAACACAATGCATGGACACTTCAGGCATTTCATATGTATCATAAACATTTAAACACCTACATGTAAAGCATAGTAATCAGAGTTAGCCTTCGTTGGGTGGTCAACCATGGCTCTAGAATGGATTGGCTCTTCCGGTTTCGGCTTTGAAGCGGACCACTCATAAGCTAAATATAGCTGGATAGGCAAAGCTCACTACAAGCCAACAGCCCTGTGGTATGACAGAGTGAACTGCCGTGGCTTTCTCAGTTTTCGAGTCCAAACTTTTGTCAAGGTCTATGAGTGGCTGGTAGTACGATTCATCAAATTCCGGGCGCTTGTCTTCTGGACGAGACATCTTTTTAGCGGGCCCTGTTGATGTGAAACAAGTAAAACACTGTTTACAAGGCTAATTACGGCATGTCGCTGCCAACATTTGAGTTTTGAGGAGGAGAGTTTAGGGGCAAGGGAGCGGAGCACCATACTTGTTACCAGCCATCAGTGACCAGTAATAAATCAAAACCGGCATCATGATAAACGTATAATTTTTCAGCGATCGCACATAATATCTCATTTCACATTTGTAATGTAGCTGTAAAACTCACATGTACAAAACCATCACGGCGGCGCGACGTCGATTGCAGCGCCATCTATCGACCGTGACACGACACACGAGCAATTAAAACCAGAACGCATAGTGTTCGTGATCGCATACGACGTATTTTGTTTGTGTTGATAACTTGTCCCCTTGTGGTCTAATGCTACTAGTACTAGTGGAACTGTCCATTTGCAATGAAGTACAGAGTTCATGTTTTGAAGCCAGGCTACTCTGAGTTCGATGGCGATTCCTTGAGAGCAGACGGAACAATAACTCTGTTAAAAGGAAGACACAACATTATGGTTGATTGCGGCAGTCCATGGGATGAAGACATAATTTTAACAGGTGAGATGCTGTACGCCCGCAAACCACCCTGAACTTGCTTATATTCTTGTGCAAATAGTCAGCCGAATTACAGTGAAATTTGTTGCGTGAATAGGTTGCATCTCTGTTTTCCAAACTTTAGACGCAGAATTACTCAATTAGTAGGCCTACAAAGCATAGGCCTACAAAAGCTGAGAGGGTCTGACTCTATGCATGTCCCCCGGGGCCCTGCCGGAACTAGCTCTAGTACTATATATAGCCCGCGTACAGTGACTGCCGCAGGCCTGCTGCAGTCACTGTACGCGGACTATAGTACTAGAGCGACATACTCTGGTACTATCTAATATGCCGGACCGTACCTCGCCTACTCCACTAACGAGTCTAGTAGGGAGTCTCCTACGCCTACTCGATCTCTAACCCTAACCATATCAAATAGTTACCATATCAAATACCAGGGTATACCGGACCGTACCCAGGGTATGTTCCCGGCAGTACCCTGGGGGACACAGACCCTATGAGCCATACAAAACCATAGCCACAAGTTCCCTTCTCGCTTAACACTACGTTATTTTTATATTTTTTATTTATTTATTTATGGCTGTGAGTTTTAGAGAGAGAAGGCTGCTCGATTTACACACAGACAACGATTATGTCATGTGTGGCTGCGAGTTCTAGAGAAAGAAGGCTGCTCGATTTATGCACAGACAGCGATTATATAATAAGCGGCGAGAGAGAGAGACAGACATGTATACAGATAAATAGGGGTATATGATTTATACATACTGACATATGTTGGTGTATTGGAACATGAGCCAGCTCCATACATCCTGAGTTGATAGCACTAATACAAACTCTAATCATAGTCAATGACTGCATGCTGCCTCTTTCTGAAATACACAAATATCAGATTATACTACATGAACAACCCCCTTGTGAAAAGTTATGCTTGTGCATAGAGTTCTCACTAGTTAATATATTGGCAATTTGGCACCCTATTAATTTATCCACAACCAACATCATCACAACTTGAAACGCTTATTGTCGATATTTCGAATCATGCAGTGAATGAAATTAAAACTAAAACAGAAAAAAATAATTAATAAACACAATGCATGGACACTTCAGCATTTCATATGTATCATAAACATTAAACACCTACATGTAAGCATAGTAATCAGGTTAGCCTTCGTTGGGTGGTACAACCATGGGCTCTAGAATGGATTGCTTCTTCGGTTTCGGCTTTGAAGCGGACCACTCATAAGCTAAATATACTGGATAGGCAAAGCTCACTACAAGCAACAGCCCTGTGGTATACAGAGTGAACTGCCGTGGCTTTCTCAGTTTTCGTCCAAACTTTTTGTCGAGGTCTATGAGTGGCTGGTAGTACGATTCATCAAATTCCGGCTCCTTGTCTTCTGGACGAGACATCTTTAGCTGTGTGATTGAAACAAGTAAAACACTGTACAAGCTAATTACGCATGGCTGCCAACATTGAGTTGAGAGTGAGATTATGCAAGGGAGCGGAGCGACCGAGCGTGGGGATGGTGTGGGAGGGGGGGGGGCACCCCTCCCACACTAGGGACCTTTTGCATTTTTCACATTGAAATTGTGCATTCTGGTGCATACTTAAGTGAGTTTTTAAACATACACATGTTGTAATGCAATACACTGTAGTTCTGCTTTTAGATGGATTAGGTACATGTATATGGATGGCTCGAAACAACACATCACTAGATCCTGCTTGGAATTGTATTTATATATGACCTCTACTGTTCGGCAAGTAAGGACGCGAGATCTAGAACCGTTCAGCGAATTGAAATGCTCTAAAGTATACTTCGGTTTTTCTATCTGTTTGTTTCTGTATGCGTGAGAATTAGCAGACCCGGAGTGAGAGCGTGAGATTAGCTTCTATACCGCGAGTCGCACGCCGAATGCGTGAGTTTGGCAGCGCCTGGATTATTACAGCTAGTTTACACGGTAGATTTTAGAAGATTCAGAACAAAAATAACGCTGATATAGGAGATGTACAGAAACTTCAATACAAAGAAATATTGGCAACACACAATCCATGTGCAGCAGCAAATTTGTCAGTTGAAAGCATAATTCATGATAGGTGCCTACAAACATGAGCCCGAAATGGATTTGGTGGCCTAAATAATAATATGTAAATAAAACTAGCGGCATTAGGTGTTTGAGACAGAGAAAGGCAGGTT
>NW_014577924.1:81545-87338 GCF_000485595.1 Priapulus caudatus
CAGTGTGCACACTGACACTTATGTTATAAGTTATATATATAGCAGGTAGGAAAGCGTGATCGCAAAATTTGCTCGATGCTCGCTTGATTTCACACTTTCACAGCACGAATACACATCCAACAGCTGCCATCTTTGTTTCTATGTCAAGAACAGTGTTCACTTGTTATAAAAACATGCTGTCTCTGTTCGTAACCGAACTGTGTCACGCGAAATCACACAAAGACTGACGAAATTTTCACGTTCGCGAACCTTGCCCAGTAATGTAAATGGCTGCAAGTACAAGGCTATATAGACTGGGACTCGTTCCCACCTCAATTACCCATTGAGTGACTAAGCTAAGCCGAGAGGTGGGAGCGAGTGCCAGTCTATGGGCTATAGGCGGCGCACTGCTTTCCAACTTCCGTACGAGCCTCGCCATTGGAACGTTGCAAAAACGTTGCAGCGTTGCGGCGCAAGAATGAGGTCACGAAGAGCGCCGGTAGGTGTTTCCTGATTCTGACAGCCATTTACATTACTGGGCAAGGTTCGCGAACGTGAGAATTTCGTCAGTCTTTGTGTGATTTTGCGTGACACAGCTCAGTTACGAACAGAGACAGTATGTTTTTATAACAAGTGAACACTGTTCTTGACATAGAAACAAAGATGGCAGCTGTTGGATGTGTATTCTTAGGGAGTAGGCGTAGGCGACTCCCTAGACTCGTTAGTGGAGTAGGCGAGGTACGGTCCGGCATATTAGATAGTAGTATTTAGTACCAGGGTACGTTCCGGTATACCAGACCGTACCCAGGGAACGTTCCGGCAGTACCCTGGGGGACATAGACCCTCTCAGCGGCACTTGAAGCGTTTCAATAAAATATAATGCTAACTAAATACGAAATCTATTTACTACCAAATTCTTACGCTGCCGGCACCATTGCTCTCACGGCTCCACTGTTGCACGCTTACACTAATATATATAGCAGGTAGGAAAGCGGGATCACAAAATTTGCTCGACGCTCACTGGATTTCACACTTTCACAGCACCCCTAACCCTAACTCTAACCCTAACCCTAACCCTAACCCTAACCCTAACCATATCAGCTAGATAGTTACCAGGGTACGTTCCGGCAGTACCCTGGTGGGCATAGACCCTATGAGCCATAGTAAAGCACACAGCTAGCATAATCTACATATTTTACTGGCAGCAATGTTTCTCCTAAGAAATATTTGTGCGAGTGCTGCGTCTTGGACATTTTACTTAGTTCTGTGCTGTATTAGCACAATTATCTATCACGGTTTACCCCTCATTTGGTATGTTTTTTAGGTACTGAAGATTGCAGACTACATTGTGCCAGGGCATGGCCAGATGTTTAAAGTGACAGAGGAAATGAGAAATACCGAGGAATCTTATCTGAATTGGGATCGTCCGGATGAGGGTGAACTGACATAGAGAAACGTCTAGGCTGCCAACAGTAAATGTTTGATGGACAAGATGAGCAGAGCTGACAGGATATTTGTTTAGTGCTGACAGGGTATTTGTTTAGAGCTGACACACCAGTATATTTCGAGAAAATTGCGGTTATTTATGGCAGGTCCAGGGCCTCTAGTCCGTGTTGCTGGTTGAGGGAAATCTGGTACCACTGACGAGGTGTAGTATAATGTACCTGTGTGCCATTTATAACACTGGCAGATTGTAGTTTAGAAACAGATATGAAAGGTGTTGTTGAGTAAGGCCACAATGCAAGATGCTTATTGTTATCAGGAGTGAATAATAATAGATCTATAGAATCTGTTATTATTCACTCCTGGTAGATCCTAATAGATTATTCAATCTGTTATTATCACTCCTGTTGTTATGGTGCTTGACATACTGCACTGTCGTGGCATAAGTTTTTTGTGACTAGTTATAATATACATGAGGTAATTATGACAAAAAGTGAATATATTCCACGTTGTTCTTATTTTCGGAATTGCAGAGCTTGAGCTTCAAAGCAGTATTTTTAGTTACATTTGTCATCTATCATTCACAGCTAAACATAGTATCTGTACAGCTTAAATTATGCCCTTGCTGTGGCAGATAAGGTCTATGTCCCCCTGACCTCTGTTTGACCTGGCTCGTTTAGCTATTTCTGACTAATATATATATATATATAATATATAATATATATAGGGTTAGGGTTAGGTTTAGTCAGAAATAGCTAAACGAGCCAGGTCAAACAGAGGTCAGGGGGACATAGACCCTACGAGCCTTGAGAACAAGCAATAAGAAGTTCAAAGATCCTGACTGGAATCAAATACAGTTATACACTTACACCAGCAAATAGTATCTGTTGTTTGAACAGTAAAAATGGCTGTGTAGAATCAAAACTATTTAACAAACACTTATAGCATAGTTATCGCTTCGTTTCGTTTCACATAACGTGATATGTGTCTTATGGTGCCAGATTGTTAAGCCTAGGTCAAATTGATGCCATGTGATAAGCAAATTATCAGGTTGGGTATATTGATATAATGTTTTTGTAAATATTTCTAGTCTTACACGTGACTTAAATAGCTGCTTGTCTTTTTTGTAAACATTTTATAAAATATTTTATCAATTACATGACACCAGCGTTCAATGGTACAAGATTCATGGTGCTGATAATGCACTGTCACTGTTGTAAGATTAGTAATATTACATGAGACCAATATTTGCTCTATTTAATTTATTTCTGGAATATTATTATGTTTGGGAATTTATTTCCCATTTAACTAGGGAAAAAAATCTAAGCAACCACACTGATAATCTTATATTATTGTCTTGTATAAAAAAAAAAAAACGTTCATGACGTGTGATGTTATTGAGGAACAAGACTTATGTATTCCATGTTTTTTTAAATTCGATGAGAAGTTTAATATATTTTATTGTGATTGATTTACATTTGATTTACTGTGATTTTATCAAAACCACTTGAGTTACACTACATCGAAGATTGCTGTTATTCCTTATCAAACATGCACGCACGCACGCACGCACACTCACTCATATACCCATACAGAAGCGCACGCACGCACGCACGCACGCACGCACGCACGCACGCACGCACGCACGCATCCACCCATAAACAAAAAGCACGCACGCACGCGCACACACATATACCAATCCACAACACGCACGCGCGCATGCAGTCATTTTCCCACGCATAAATACACGCACGCATGAATGCACTCGTATACCCATACACAACAAACGCACACATACACACGCACTCATACACCCATACACAACGAACACGCACTCACGCACGCACACACGCACTCACACACTCATACACACATTGCACGCACGCACACTGTAATGTACTCACACACAAGAAATACGCACGCACACACTCATGCTCCCATACTACTACCCTACCATGCACTCATACCCAAAATATTTTTCTTCAAATATCAGGAGATATTGTGCATGCGCGAGCACCGTTTCAGGCGTGCAGTACGGACTGAACAAAACTGCATAATATAGCTTGCTGAGAGAGCGAGAGGGGTGGGAGAGTGAGGACAGGCGGCAGGCAAGATAGCTGGGGCGGTGCAAGAAGGAGAAGAATGAGCAAGGGACAAGGGAAGCAAGAGAAAGAA
The DNA here is from genome assembly GCF_000485595.1 of Priapulus caudatus. NCBI lineage: Eukaryota > Metazoa > Priapulida > Priapulimorpha > Priapulimorphida > Priapulidae > Priapulus > Priapulus caudatus. The sequence continues at coordinate 85,143 of NW_014577924.1, forward strand.
CGGGAGTGGATGAAACAGGAGTTTTGCACTCCACAGGCTAGGGCGCTTTCCTAATTATAAACACAGGTTTACTGGATATTAATTTATTACAGAAATCTATGCTGAGATACTCCCTAACCTTATTAAATGCATATTCATTACAAAATATAACTACTCTGGTGAGATATTGCGCATGCGCTTAAACACTAACATTTCCAGATTGTGTACTGGCTGCTATATGCGGCGGGGACCTGAACGCAAGGTCTTCTTCGTGTTTCTTAAGAGAAGTCTACAGATAGAATATTATTATATAAATCTATGCTAGAATACCTCCTCTTCATTTTAAATGCATAATGTTTGCAAAATATTCTTCTTCTCGGGAGATATTGCGCATGCGCGAGCACCGTTTCAGGCGTGCAGTACGGACTGAACAAAGCTGCATAATATAGCTTGCTAAGAGAGCGAGAGAGGTGAGAGACTGAGGAAAAGTGGCAGGCAAGACAGCTGGGGGCGGTAGAAGAAGGAGAAGGATGAGAGAGGCAAGAGAAAGAATGGGAGGGGATGAAACTGGAGTTTTGCACCCCACAGGCTAGGGCGCTCTCCTAATTATAAACACAGGTCTACTGGATATTAATTTATTACAGAAATCTATGCTGAGATACTCCCTAACCATATTAAATGCATATTCATCACAAAATATGACTTCTCTAGTGAGATATTGCGCATGCGCTACCACACTAACATAGCCAGATTGTGTACTGGCTGCTATATGCGGCTGGGACCTTACATGCAAGGTCTTCTTCGTGTTTCTTAAGAGAAGTCTACAGATGGAATTTTATCATAAAAATCTATGCTAGAATACCTCCTCTTCATTTTAAATGCATAATGTTTGCAAAATATTCTTCTTCTCGGGAGATATTGCGCATGCGCGAGCCCCGTTTCAGGCGTGCACTACGGACTGAACAAAACTGCATAATATAGCTTGCTAAGAGAGCGAGAGGGGTGGGAGAGTGAAGACAAGCGGCAGGCAAGATAGCTGGGGGGGGGAGGGTAGAAGAAGGAGAACGGCAAACATGCATTTAAAATAAAGAGGAGGTATTCTAGCATAGATTTTGTATGATAAAATTTCATCTATAGACTTCTCTTAAGAAACACGAAGAAGACCTTGCATGTACGGTCCCCGCCGCATATACCAGCCAGTACACAATCTGGCTATGTTAGTGTGTTAGCGCATGCGCAATATCTCACCAGAGGAGTCATATTTTGTGATGAATATGCATTTAATATCGTTATGGGGTATCTCAGCATAGATATCTGTAATAAATTAATATCCAGTAGACCTGGGTTTATAATTATTAGCGCCTTCTAGCCTGTGGAGTGCAAAACTCCTGTTTCATCTCTTCCCGTTCTTTCTCTTGCCTCCCTTGTCCCTCGCTCATAAAATATTATTTTTCTCGGGAGATATTGCGCGCGCGCGAGCACCGTTTCAGGCGTGCAGTACGGACTGAACACAACTGCATAATATAGCTTGCTAAGAGAGCGAGAGGGATGGGAAAGTGAGGACAGGTGGCAGGCAAGATAGCTGGGGGCGGTGGAAGAAGGAGAAGGATGAGCGAGGGACAAGGGGGGCAAGAGGAAGAACGGGAGGGGATGAAACAGGAGTTTTGCACTCCACAGGCTAGGGCGCTCTCCGAATTATAAACACAGATCTACTGATAATAATTTATTACAGAAATCTATGCTGAGATACCCCCTAACCATATTAAATGCATATTCATTACAAAATATGACTACTCTGGTGAGATATTGCGCATGCGCTTAAACACTAACATTTCCAGATTGTGTACTGGCTGCTATATGCGGCGGGGACCTGAACGCAAGATCTTCTTCGTGTTTCTTAAGAGAAGTCTACAGATAGAATTTTATTATATAAATCTATGCTAGAATACCTCCTCTTCATTTTAAATGCATAATGTTTGCAAAATATTTTTCTGCTCGAGAGATATTGCGCATGCGCGAGCACCATTTCAGGCATGCACTTCGGACTGAACAAAACTGCATAATATAGCTTGCTAAGAGAGAAAGAGGGGTGGGAGAGTGAGAACAGGCGGCAGGCAAGATAGCTGGGGGCGGTGGAAGAAGGAGAAGGATGAGCGAGGGACAAGGGAAGCAAGAGAAAGAACGGGAGGGGATGAAACAGGAGTTTTGCACCCCACT
>NW_014577924.1:87348-89006 GCF_000485595.1 Priapulus caudatus
ACAGGCGGCAGGCAAGATAGCTGGGGGCGGTAGAAAAAGGAGAAGAATGAGCGAGGGACAAGGGAGGCAAGAGAAAGAACGGGAAGAGATGAAACAGGAGTTTTGCACCCCACAGGCTAGGGCGCTCGCCTAATTATAAACACAGGTCTACTGGATATTAATTTATTACAGAAATCTATGCTGAGATACCCCCTAACCATATTAAATGCATATTCATCACAAAATATGACTTCCCTGGTGAGATATTGCGGATGCGCTAACACACTAACATAGCCAGATTGTGTACTGGCTGCTATATGCGGCGGGGAACTGCATGCAAAGTCTTCTTCGTGTTTCTTAAGAGAAGTCTACAGATAGAAATTTATTACAGAAATCTATGCTGGAATACCTCCTCTTCATTTTAAATGCATAATGTTTGCAAAATATTCTTTTTCTCGGGAGACATTGCGCATGCGCGAGCACCGTTTCAGGCGTGCAGTACTGGCTGAACAAAACTGCATAATATAGCTTGCTTAGAGAGCTAGAGAGGTGAGAGAGTGAGGACAGGCGGCAGGCAAGATAGCTAGGGCGGTAGAAGAAGGAGAAGGATGAGCGAGGGACAAGGGAGGCAAGAGAAAGTACGGAAGGAGATGAAACAGGAGTTTTGCACCCCACAGGCAAGGGCGCTCTCCTAATTATAAACACAGGTCTACTGGATATTAATTTATTACAGAAATCTATACTGAGATACCCCCTAGGGCCCTAACCATATTAAATGCATATTCATCACAAAATATAACTCATCTGGTAAGATATTGCGCATGCGCTACCACACTAACATAGCCAGATTGTGTACTGGATGGTATATGCGGCGGGGACCTTACATGCAAGGTCTTTTTCGTGTTTCTTAAGAGAAGTCTACAGATAGAATTTTATCATAGAAATCTATGCTAGAATACCTCCTCTTCATTTTAAATGCATAATGTTTGCACAATCTTTTTCTTCTCGGGAGATATTGCGCATGCGCGAGCTCCGTTTCAGGCGTGCAGTACGGACTGAACAAAACTGCATAATATAGCTTGCTGAGAGAGCGAGAGGGGTGGGAGACTAAGGAAAGGCGGCAGGCAAGATAGCTGGGGCGGTATAAGAAGGAGAAGGATGGGTGAGAAACAAGGGAGGCAAGAGAAAGGACGGGAGGGGATGAAATAGGAGTTTTGCACCCCACAGGTTAGGGCGCTCTAATAATTATAAACCCAGGTCTACTGGATATTAATTTAATACAGAAATCTATGCTGAGATACTCCCTAACCATATTAAATGCATATTCATCACAAAATATGACTTCTCTAGTGAGATATTGCGCATGCGCGAGCACCGTTTCAGGCGTGCACTACGGACTGAACAAAACTGCATAATATAGCTTGCTGAGAGAGCGAGAGGGTGGGAGACTGAGGAAAGGCGGCAGACAAGATAGCTGGGGCGGTATAAGAAGGAGAAGGATGGGTGAGAAACAAGGGAGGCAAGAGAAAGGACGTGAGGGGATGAAATAGGAGTTTTGCACCCCACAGGTTAGGGCGCTCTAATAATTATAAACCCAGGTCTACTGGATATTAATTTACTACAGAAATCTATGCTGAGATACTCCCTAACAGGGGCGGTGCCACAGGGGGGGGCAGGGG
>NW_014577924.1:89883-91641 GCF_000485595.1 Priapulus caudatus
CATGCGCGAGCACCGTTTCAGACGTGCAGTACGGACTGAACAAAGCTGCATAATACAGCTTGCTGAGAGAGCGAGAGGGGTGGGAGACTGAGGAAAGGCGGCAGGCAAGATAGCTATTGCGGTATAAGAATGAGAAGGGTGAGTGAGGGACAAGGGAGGCAAGAGAAAGGACGGGAAGGGATGAAACCGGAGTTTTGCACCCCACAGGCTAGGGCGCTCTCCTAATTATAAACACAGGTCTACTGATAATAATTTATTACAGAAATCTATGCTGAGATACCCCCTAACCATATTAAATGTATATTCATCACAAAATATGACTTCTCTGGTGAGATATTGCGCATGCGCTAACACACTAACATAGCCAGATTCTGTACTGGCTGCTATATGCGGCGGGGACCTTACATGCAAGGTCTTCTTCGTGTTTCTCAAGATAAGTCTACAGATAGAATTTTATTATATAAATCTCTGCTAGAATACCTCCTCTTCATTTTAGATGCATAATGTTTGTTACCGCGTTTATTTTGTATCAGCTTTGATGGTCGGGGCGACCATCTTTGAATGATGGGAGGAGATGTAGCGAGGAGTGTTTATGGTACATAAACACCGGCTACATCCGAGCCCTCCCGGCGCGATAATGAATCCCGATGGTGACACTGAGGTGCGACAAGGGAGAAGAGGCGATGGTGGAGAACCACCTGCTCTCGAAGTCGCACCGTGAGAAACTCGCGCCGTGAGAAACGTGTCACTGAGGCGCGGGTTTATGATAACCAATTACAGACGGACTTAAAAGCGAAGACTTTAGCCGAGCTCAGGAGAACCTGACTGTCCTTCCGACTGACTCTTGTTCACGCACTCGTCTCCAACTATATCTCGTATCTTGTACCTTGTGCCTGTTTCTACTCTCATCATGTCGAGTAATAAACATCAGTGTGGTACGTTACTACCATAGTATAGTTGTCTATCTGTTGGTTTGCGTTCTCCCATTCCTGTATCTTCCTACATACCTACACCTACCTACGCTTAGCCTTAAATCGCTAGTAGTCATACCCGCTAACGAGACACATCGTTACACTAACATAGCCAGATTGTGTACTGGCTGGTATATGCGGCGGGGACCTTACATGCAAGGTCTTCAAATTATAAACACAGGTTTACTGGATATTAATTTATTACAGAAATCTATGCTGAGATACTCCCTAACCTTATTAAATGCATATTCATTACAAAATATGACTACTCTGGTGAGATATTGCGCATGCGCTTAAACACTAACATTTCCAGATTGTGTACTGGCTGCTATATGCGGCGGGGACCTGAACGCAAGGTCTTCTTCGTGTTTCTTAAGAGAAGTCTACAGATAGAATTTTATTATATAAATCTATGCTAGAATACCTCCTCTTCATTTTAAATGCATAATGTTTGCAAAATATTTTTCTGCTCGAGAGATATTGCGCATGCGCGAGCACCATTTCAGGCATGCACTTCGGACTGAACAAAACTGCATAATATAGCTTGCTAAGAGAGAAAGAGGGGTGGGAGAGTGAGAACAGGCGGCAGGCAAGATAGCTGGGGGCGGTGGAAGAAGGAGAAGGATGAACGAGGGACAAGGGAAGCAAGAGAAAGAACGGGAGGGGATGAAACAGGAGTTTTGCACCCCACTGGCTAGGGCGCTTTCCTAATTATAAACACAGGTTTACTGGATATTAATTTATTACAGAAATCTATGCTGAGATACTCCCTAACCTTATTAAATGC
>NW_014577924.1:97022-106358 GCF_000485595.1 Priapulus caudatus
CGAAAATTGACTAAATAGCTGTGTTGATGAATCGCAACTAAGCAACGTCGATTGCGTACACAAGATTTACGCAAAATATTTTGCGTACGCAGCTTGATGAATCATGAATCTACCCCCTGGACCCCACCCGTCAGTGCAAGCGCACACGGTATCAGAGTCTACAGTTCCCAGGGGCGTGTACAGGGGGTCCGGATCCCCCCCCCCTTCGCGTGCTCCTGTTCACGCCCCTGGTTTCGCCCCCCTAAGAAAATACCCTGGCGCCGCCCCTGACTACACTAACTATTCAGGGACTACAGTTGGATTGGGCTTTGGCTTGTCTCTGTGACAATGTAATACAGTGTTACTGTTAGTGAGTCAGACTATCATTTTACTTTTTAGTCTTAAATCTCGTTAAGAATGCTAACGTTACATTAGCATACTGTTATGTTCTCAACTAATTACGCTACTTACATAAAATAACATGTTTGAAATCATTAATTACTGTAAACAAATCCTATACGTGCATAATGCTGCACCCACCTATGTAGCCTACTGACTGCTGTGCGGACTTGAATCAAACATGGCACCTTACATGCGCCGCTTCCGCTCCTTCGGCTGAACAACACTACCGGATGCAACCCTCAATCGACGTGCCAGTTTTGACAATATATACAATAACATTGCTGAACAAATTTAGCCGTGAGTAGTTAAGTTACTAATTTCAATTATTTAGTTATTTAAAGCGTTGTAATTCTTTGTAACATTATTTTACTTTGGTTGTGGTAAAACGGAAGTAACCGTAACGATAAACGCTATGGCTCGCTTCAAGTTCAAGAAATCCCGACAGATTAAATGAAAACCCGGCACTTTCTTCTATTTAATCAGTTTTCGTTTAGTGTTGTGTCGGTATAAGACAAGGTAGATTGAGAATTAACTAGCGCACCATATTCATAAAAGAGCAGTACCTTCATGAGTAGGTACATACAGTTATTCAAGTGGTAACGGATCACTTCCTGCAAAACGCCTGCATGATCATTCGATTCATTGCATGTGCTTTCCAACAATTATGATTTGTTATCCCTTGAAGTTGAACCACTATACTAGTTCACAGCCACTGACTGAGTCTATAGCTCTCGTCCAATGTCACTACGGCTACCCCACACGTCTCATGCTCGTCTGTAGTAAAGCCCATCGTGTAGTATAGTTAGTGTAGGCCGATAGCATCAAATGCTGGAAAGCCACATCAAAAATGGAAATCGAGCCTGGCTAATAAAAGCATATAAATCATTAAATAAATGCCATCGTCGGTATCGGTCTATGTTCCACATCGCTCGAATGTTTTTGTTTGTGAGTGGTACTGAGATATATACATTGGTTAACAGCCCTCTCTGTTAGAATAAAATCGGATACAGTAATGAAGCCCAACACAATCATGTTGTACCGTGTAGTACTAGTACTCTTGCGTCGAGTTACATTACTGTATCTAGCAGGGTGCGAAATTAACGGGAGTCCGGAGTCAAATACTCCCTGATTTACTGTCGGACTCCCTGATTTGACATATGCAGGAGTCCGTGTGACTCCTTGAAAATTCTGCCATACTAACGCTGAGAGGGTCTATGTCCCCCAGGGTACTGCCGGAACTTACCCTGGTACTATTTAATATGCTGGACCGTACCTCGCCTACTCCACTAACGAGTCTAGGGAGTTACCTACGCCTAGTCCCTAACCCTAACCATATCAGATAGTTACCAGGGTACGTTCCGGCAGTACCCTGGGCCTGGGGGGACATACACCCTATGAGCCATACTAACTAGTTCGTTCTGGAGCACGGCCTCGAGGAATTACCGTATTCTTTCAGCAAATATTCAAAGACAACTTGGCAGACATATGCAACTGCATGGATCTTAAAAATAAGCACGTGCGTTATTGTTAATATCATTAATTTTGAACCTCAGACTGTGAACTCCGTCGTTTTGCTGCGGACTCCCTCTTTTTGAGGGTAGGGAGTCCGTTGGACTCCTGTGTTCAAAAGTTAATTTCTACCCCTGTCTAGAATAACATGCATCCGCTTTCTGGGTTGGTACCTCTGGAAAAGCAACAGTGCAATGTGGGAAGGATTTGTTTCTAGTGTTTGGTTATCAGTCGGCTTCAATGCAGATTTTCCACAGAAACGAATCCCGTCCACTTCCCTCCTCCTCATCGGCCCGTCTGAATCTCCTGGCCTACCATACATAAACACATATTTTAATATTGCGAGTTTTGTCGGGAAACCCGAATTAACATACAATGTACCATAAACATTTATAAGAAGTTACCGCCTCGCGTATGCCGTGCGCTGAAGTTATGTATAAATTACTATAATATAAACATGTTACCGTCGCTCTGTGTAGGACATGCGCTCTATAATAAACCAGTCACTTCGTAGAATCCGAAGAGCGAGTACTGTTTTACTCTTACGTCTATCGTGAACCTGCAATTCCTCCACAAGTTTATATATACAGTGCGACTTCGTTTATCCAGCCACGTCGGGACCGGCACCCATCCGGATATGCGATTTGGCCGGATATGCGATTTATGCTCGCGCATCGTATGTTTATGTGTTCATGTTTTGTGCATGTGATAGCCGTATATTTATACATGTACATGTACATGGGCGTTTGCTCTTACGGTAAGTGTTTGTTTTGTGCATGTAATAGCTGTGCGCTCTTACGATAATAAATGGTACATCTCGCGAGTTTTGAGCGAGCTGTGAGCGAGATTTTTAGGTGGAAATGAATGAAAAAACAGAGAACATACACTGCGAGATCGCGGCCGGTTAATAGAGGTTTCCGGATAACTGGTGGCCGGATAAACGAGGTCGAACTGTATAATAATGTTCCCTAACGCTTGTTCTATCGCAGGTTTCTACGGGCGCCCGCGGGCGGCACCGCGGTAGTCACGGCAACCGCGTCGCCGTAGCGATGGTGGGCTTCGACCCGCACGACAGCGTGACGCTGACGCAGTCGCAGCAGGCGCTCGCCGGAGCTAGCAGCGGCATCGTCACTCGCCTGGTCACGCAGCCGCTAGACGTGCTCAAGATCCGATTCCAGGTAGGCAGAAGGACGGAAGGTAGGGATAGAGGCAGAGGAGATAGAGATAGAGGGAGAGGAGATATAGATAGAGGGAGAGGGAAAGGAGGTAGGGATAGAGGGAGAGGAGGTAGGGATAGAGGGAGAGGGAGGGGGCGGTTTTGGCCGGCCCTATGTCATTTGCAAGAAAATGAACGAAGATAGAAATTGAAAGAAAAAAGAAAAAGAAAAGAAAAAGGAAAGAAGAAAGAAGAACACGAAACTCTTGAAATGTGCTTGGGCAAATGATGGTGGGGTGGGGGGTGAATCCGCCCCCCGAGGCCATCATTTGCAAGAAAAGGTAAAGAAGTAAGAAGATTCTTGCAAATAATAGGGGATCGGCCCAAATAATGAGTGATGTAGCCTACAAGCTGGAGCCAGTTTCATTCGAAAAATCGATAAAATTAGTGTCGAAAATTCTAATGCCATATAAAAGCCTGTGCGTTAATTTGATAATCGATGTCTAAGGTGTTATTTCCGTTGGGAGTCAAGTTGGGACGGCTCAATTTGTCGTGATCGCTGTTTCGCTGGGGAAGGTAGGCTGATTTGAGGGTGTTCACAACTTATAAATTATTATTACACACGTGACAGACTCGACCTCTAATAATACCTCTTACATGGCTTATCTTATTTTTATCCGTCGCCCACGAAGTGGGTGCGTGTGTGTGTGTGTCTGTGTGTGTGTGTGTGTGTGTGCGTGCGTGCGTGCGTGGGGTGAGTCGTGCATGCGTGCGTGCGTGTGTCGCGATCGATATTTTAAGGCGCGTCAGCGGAGGCGGAGCATACATGTACGTGGGTATATGTGGGTTATCTCGTGTGTTGCGTGAGTCTTATGGGTGTATGGCGTATGTCGCTGGGCGGGAGGTATGCTCTTCTGCCGTGAGGTGCGCCTCTGTCTTTAGTTGTAGTTAGGTGTGTGTATGCGTGTGTGGCGTGTGCGTGGCGGTTGTCTCTCTGCTCGGCGGGTCATGTTTTTCTCGTCCTCTACATAATAGCATAGCAATTATTGGCTAAGTGCTACGAGCATACGATTTTAAAGCAAATCATGTTCCCTTCCACAGTTCGCGGAGACCCCCTTTTTTTAAACGTGTCCAGGTTTCATTAGATTGAATTTCAGCGAAATCCTAGCTAGTTTCCGGAGACCCCCTTTTTCGAACATAGCGGGTTCGAGAGGCATACACATCTCAACAGAGCATTTAGTTTCGGCAGAGACAACATTTTAGGTGCTGAGTGTAGTTCCAGAGGGCCGCCCCCCCCGCATTTTTAACTTCCAGTGGCACATCAGATACGTCCTAATGTGGGGGGGTGGAAAACGTCGGCGGCCCGCCCCCGGGGTTGTTATCTCGCTGGGTATATGTTGCTTCAGCTTGTTCCCTGTACAGATTCTTTGTCAGCAATTTGAGGGTTTGATTAGCTAAACTCTGAGAGCTTACCCGCGGACCGCTATGCCAGGCCCTGGACCGGATTCATCAACGTTTCGCAAGTGGTATTGCGTACACAGAGTTTCTACGAGTAGCGTACGCAAGCGTGGCGTAGGTGCGATTCATCAACGGCGAGCGTTAGCACCTGCGTACGCAAGATGTTTGATGAATTCGGTGTAATCGCCTACGCATCGTAGCTGCGGCTGTTGCGGGTAGCGTGCTTAGCTAAACCAATCACACTGTTGCAAGCACATACATAGGAAGCCGAACTGACGCGCTCTCTTGTATGAAATACGCATATGGGCTCTAGCTGCTGATCTACAGGAGTGCTGGGGGATGTGATAGTTGTCCGTCATTTTCGTTTGTATGACTTTGTGTTAAGCACTCGAGTGAAAGCAGCGGACGTACGCGTGCGTGCGTGTGTGTGCAGGTACACGTGCGTCGTGTGCACGGTAACGTGCGTGCTTGCGTACGTAGCCGGGCGTAGCGTGCGTACGTACACGTGGCGTGCTGTGTGCAGGTACAGTGCGTGGGTGTGCGACAAGTGCGGGCGTTTGCACGTTACAAGTGCGCACGGCATGTGACGTATACACGGCTAACCTACGAACTGCGCTTATAACGAAAACATGCGCAAGCTATGACAATAAAAGCGTCAAAGGCGCAGCCTGTCTGTGTTAGTATGGTAATTTATTTATTTATTTTTTAGTTGAGTAGTAATTTTATAATGTTTTCTGGCAATAAAATAATGCAATGCTGGCGGCATGGCTAGGAAACACTTGTGCAAATTTCGAGTGTTTAGCGGCACCTGTCAGCTCGTGTAAAGTTACGCAAAGGTTTCGTAAATTTGGCTTGATGAATCGAAGCCTAAATACGGCCTCGCTTGAGCGTAAGCGCGAAAGTGCGTACGAAAATTTCTTAAATAGCTGTGTTGATGAATCGGCACTAAGAAACGTCGATTGCGTACAAGATTTACGCAAAATTTAAATTTTTGCGGTACGAGCTTGATGAATGCATGAATCTTACCCGCCTGGACGCTCCAGCCGTCAGTGCAAAGCGGCACACGGTATCAGAGTCTACAGTTGCCAGGGGCGTGTACTATAGCAGGGACTATACTAAAGTTGGATTGGGCTTTGGCTTGTCTCTGTGGACAAGTGTATACGAGTGTTACTGTTTAGTGAGTCACTATCATTTTACTTTTTAGTCTCAAATGCTCGTTTAAGAATGCTAGTTAGCATTATCATACTGTTTATGTTCTCAACTAATTACGCTACTGTACATAAAATGACATGTTTGATCATCATGTAATTACTGTAACAAATGGTGCATAATGCTGGCTAGCCCAGCTATGTAGGGCTAACTGACTGCTGTGCGACTTATCATAACATGGCGGCGTTAGATGCGCCATTGCGGCGATTTGCGTCTTCGCTGAACAAACTAACGGATGCAAGACTCAATGCGACGTCGGCCAGTTTTGAAATATATACCAACATACATTGCTGGACAAATTTAGGCTGCGTGAGTAGTTAAATTTACTAATTTCAAATTCTGGCGGCAGGCAAGATAGCTGGGGCGGTATATGAAGGAGAAGGATGGGTGAGGGACAAGGGAGGCAAGAGAAAGAACGGAAGGAGATGAAACAGGAGTTTTGCACTCCACAGGCTAGGGCGCTCTCCTAATTGTGAACACAGGTCTACTGATAAAAATTTATTACAGAAATATAGCCCATAACCATATTAAATGCATCTTCATAACAAAATATGACTACTCTGGTGAGATATTGCGCATGCGCTAACACACTAACATAGCCAGATTGTGTATTGGCTGGTATATGCGGCGGGGACCTTATATGCAAGTTATTCTTCGTATTTCTAATGAAGAAGTCTACAGATGGAATTTTATCATATAAATCTATACTAGAATACCTCCTCTTTATTTTAAATGCATAATTTTTGCAAAATATTTTTCTTTTCGAGAGATATTGCGCATGCGCGAGCACCGTTTAACGCGTGCAGTACGGATTGAACAAAAATGCATAATATAGCTTGCTGAGAGAGCGAGAGGGGTGGGAAAGTGAGGACACGTGGCAGGCAAGATAGCTGGGGGCGGTGGAAGAAGGAGAAGGATGAGCGAGGGACAAGGGGGGGGAGGCAAGAGAAAGAACGGGAGGAGATGAAACAGGAGTTTTGCACTCCACAGGCTAGGGCGCTCTCCGAATTATAAACACAGGTCTACTGGATATTAATTTATTTCAGAAATCTATACTGGGGGAGTAAGTGAGTGAGGAAGGGGGGGGGGGCAAGAGAAAGAACGGGAGGGGATGAAACAGGAGTTTTGCACTCCACAGGCTAGGGAGCTCTCCGAATTATAAACACGGGTCTACTGGATATTTATTTATTTCAGAAATCTATACTGGGGTACCCCCTAATCATATTAAATGCATATTCATCACAAAATATGACTACTCTGGTGAGATAATGCACATGCGCTAACACACTAACATAGCCAGATTGTGTACTGGCTGGTATATGCGGCGGGGACCTTATATGCAAGTTATTCTTCGTGTTTCTTATGAAGAAGTCTACAAATAGAATTTTATTATATAAATCTATGCTAGAATACCTCCTCTTTATTTTAAATGCATAATGTTTGCAAAATATTCTTCTTTTCGAGAGATATTGCGCATGCGCGAGCACCGTTTCAGGCGTGCAGTACGGACTGAACATAATTGCATAATATAGCTTGCTGAGAGAGCGAGAGGGGTGGGAAAGTGAGGACAGGTGGCAGGCAAGATAGCTGGGGCAGTGCAAGAAGGAGAAGAATGAGCGAGGGACAAGGGAAGCAAGAGAAAGAACGGGAGGGAGATGAAACAGGAGTTTTGCACTCCACAGGCTAGGGCGCTCTCCTAATTCTAAACACAGGTCTACTGGATATTAATTTATTACAGAAATCTATGCTGAGATACCCCCTAACCATATTAAATGCATATTCATCACAAAATATGACTAGTTTTCTTGCAGTTGCAAATAGAGCCGGTATCTCAGCGCAGCAAGTGCAATTCTAAGTACAAGAGTGTGTGGCAGGCGTTCAAGCTGATTAAGTTAGAGGAAGGGGTGCCGGCATTGTGGAAAGGTCACGTCCCCGGCCAGGGCTGCTCCATCATATACGGAGTGTTCCTGGTAAGAGACATTCTTATGCCATTACTATGTGCACGTGCGTCAACGTATTAGCCAGCGAGCCGTGCAGCCGTGATTTGCACGGTCAGTTTTGAAACTGCACGGCCACAAATGTGTAGCACGGCCTAAAATATTGATCTAAAGACACACGTACAAAAAAATTGCACTCCCAAATATTTTTTCTGCAATCCCACAATACTCATCCCTGGCTAATACCATGATGTGCATGTGTGCATGGGTGTGTGTGTGTGTGTGCGTGCGTGCGTGCGTGCGTGCGTGCATTCGTGCGTGCGTGCATGCGTGTGGGCGTGCATGTGTGGCATTATGTGTGCGTGTATGTGTGTGTGTGCGTGCGTCCATGTGTGTGTGTGTGTGTGCGTGCGTCCATGCGTGTGTGTGTGTGTGCGTGCATCCATGCGTGTGTGTGTGTAAGTATGGGTGCGTGTGTGTGTGTGTGTGCGTGCGTCAGTCTAACAGTGCCCTCTATCCTCTAAGACTAAGTTTAACAGCGCCCTCTATCTTACTCTCTCTGCAGTTTGTCGTCTTTGAGACGATCACGCGTGACGTGTGGGCGTACCTGCCACACTCGGTAACGACGGACTGGAGAGAGGAGGTGCACTTCATCTGCGGCGGACTGAGCGGAGCGTTGGCGAGCGTCGCCGCCCAGCCGATGGATGTCATGCGAACGCGACTCATCGCCCAGGGCGAGCCCAAGGTCAGCGTAGAGATAGCGTGCTGCCATCTAGTGTGTGGTGCTGTAACTAAATCCTCAGGTAGAGCCCAAGGTCAGCGTAGAGATAGCGTGCTGCCATCTAGTGTGTGGTGCTGTAACTAAATCCTCAGGTAGAGCCCAAGGTCAGCGTAGCAGGGGTAGAAATGAACTTTTGAACAAGGAAACCCAACGGAGTTTTTCCCAACGGAGTCCCTGCCCTCAAAAAGAGTGAGTCCGCAACAAAATGAGGGCGTCCGCAGTCTGAAGTTCAAAACTAAAGATATTAACAATAACGCATGTGCTTATTTTGAAGATTCATGCGGTTGCATGTCTGCCAAGTTGTCTTTGGACATTTGCTGAAAAAATACGGCAATTCCGCGAGGCCGTGCTCTGGAACGAACTAGTTAGTTTATAGCAGAATTTTCAGGGAGTCACACGGACTCCTGCATAATCAAATCAGGGAGTCTGACAGAAAATCAGGGAGTATTTGACTCCGGACTCCCGTTAATTTCGCACCCTGGCATAGAGATAGTGTGTGGTGCAGTAACTAAACCCTTAGGTAGAGCCCGAGGTCAGCACACATAAAGAAGTAACGTACTGCTCTCTAGTGTATGGTGCTGTAAGTAAATCCTCAGGGAGAGGTCAAGGTTGTTATTAAGGGTTCGAAGTAGCGGTAGCGGGATGTGGCATTGTAGTGTTGTGAGGGGTAACTCCACGCTTAGGGAGTGTCCAGAGGCGTGGATATTTATAGGACATGTTATGTGCTCCTTACTAATTCACGGCACTATAGCTAAACCGTCGTTGCTCGGTTAGAACGCAGTGTCTGGGGGTGTTGTTGGGCAATGAATTGAGTGTTTCTTTGAGTCTGGAGTGCCTGGATCGTCTGCGGGTAGGGGAGGCAGGTAGTGATGTCACGATGATCGATTATACTCGATCATCGGTTG